>NC_141310.1:4777500-4957500 GCF_037954325.1 Fistularia commersonii | reverse complement strand
TGACAGCACAGAGAGAAGATGGCATTTTTGGTTTGCTGCCAGTGGATGATTTTAGTTTGTCTTTTTTTCAGGACTCAAATAGACATTGAGTATTTTTCTTAAAAGTAACCTTCAACCAAACGTATTTTTTTCGGAGTTCAAAGTGTTTTGAACGTAATTTTGAATGTAATTTTGTTTTCTCTGTGGTTGTTCATTGCATTATATTTTGTTTATACATTCAAAGTGTTTATTGTCACATGCATTGTGTAAAAACTTGTTCCCCTGTACATTGAAATTCCTTTGCTGTCTGCAGTGCATTTGGTTACACTGCATACAGACCAAAGGAAAAAAAAAAAAAAAAAATATATATATATATATATATATATATATATATATATATGTATATAAAATGTTAAATGCCATGTTAATTAATTTTAAATGGTTGTGTGGCTCCCGGTGTCTTCTTTACTGTGGGGAAACAGGTCCAAAAAAAGGTTGCCAACCCCTGGCCTATTGTGTAACTAGAAGTAACTCAGCACAATTTCATAATGGTATACCATGTTTTTTACTTTAAAGGCATTTCCCTCAAAGATCCCTATCCCTCTTGGAGAAGAGAATCAAACTATCTTAAGTATGTATTACAAAATGACCAAACCTTGCTTCCTATTTCTGTGGATCTCAATTAAGGAACATTGATTTAATGTGTGCTGATGTTGTAATTCTTTTGATAATCACATTTTTTTTTTGTATTTGCAGAGCCATACTTGAAAAATGAACAAGTGAATCCTGCATTAGGCAGACGTCGGCTGGCATGTGAGGCCTTTGGTGCTGGGACACTACCTCAGATAGAGTCTGTAATGTACAAGGTACCCTGTAACATGTTTGTGATTAGTAAGGGCCCATATCCCCTGGCCTGTATTTTATTTATGAGTACATTTAAAAAAGACAGCTGAAGAAAAAGAATGAGACCTATATGTAGGTCTAGAAAATTATTCCACCTCCATTTACTGTATTGCAGTTGTTTCTTTTAGCTCCTTAAAGCTCTCTCAGTTTGCATTGTTAAAAGTTTGTGCCTCCAATAACTATACTGAAGCCTTTAGTTACTAAATTTCTGAGACAATTATACAACATAGAAGTTGATATCTGTGGTGGGTGAGTCAGTTCTTATTCAGTTTACATATATTAATGTGAAGATTTTCTTAGAATGTCATTATTCCACCCTGTGATTTAACTTTTTTTTCCTCTGTCCAGCTGGAGACAAAGTTCAAAGATCAGACAAACAAGAACATGACAGAGCGAGAGCAGCCCTTCAAATGTGTTGTCAAATTTGGAAGCACCAACCTTCTGGAATCGCTCAGACACTGTGCTTCTACAGGTATGAGGAATCTGTTGTTCTGCCCATGAAAGTAAAGATGTTTTGTGAGGGGAAATTAATATCAAAATTCAGACTGATCGTGTCATTCCTAAACATCCACAAGAGGGCAGACAAATATTAAAGAAAATACACAAATCCACACATGCCAATATTCAATATTTTCTGTTGAGAAAACACCTGCATTTTAAAGAGCATCTTGCATTTTGTTTTTTTTGCTGTTTTTGTTTTTTTTTCTTTACCCAGTTCTTTTTCATATTTCTGTTTCGCCATTTTCAGTTGTTTCATGCTGGATTTTTTTTTGTGCAGTTACTTTTTGTCATTATCCAGACTTAAAACAGCCAATCAACTCAAAACTGAGATGTGCTTTTTTTCTGCAAGTTAAAAGACAAATATTTCTCTGGAAAATTTCTCTTCGTCCTGGTTGAAGTGAACTGAGAACAAAATTGGGGAGTGGGTATGTGAAGCTGCAGCCGCAAATGATCAATACTGCTTGTATATCCTGTTTATCCATAATGATGATGTCATGGAACCAATGCCACATTAATTGATCCACAAGGACGAAGAATACACCTTTATCATTGTTTCTTAACTGCCTTGGGCTTTTCTTGCAGTGCTATGCTTATATGCTTTTTATTTTATTACAGCCAATCTTTATTACTGTGTATATACATATTCTGTGAAAATAAAGTTTGTATACTTCCTTAATGATAGAAATGTCCAACCTGCAAGTTGTTCCAGACTTATGTTTTTACCTTTTTTGTCCTCAGGGAGATTTGTAATAATTCAGCAACAAACAGTGATGAGTTTTTCTCTTATTTGTTTTACATTTACTTGCATCTCTCTCATAGCAACCTATTAATTTAGAATTCTTTTTTTTTCAGGAATTGCCTCAACTCCTGTTACACCTCTGCTCTCATCAATTACCTCAAAAGGAAGGAACTATTTTGTCGTCACAGACAACGGTACTGGCCCCTCTTCACAAGGAGGCCAACCACTGAACTGAGCAGATCCAGGGGAGCCTTGAAACACAAGGCTCATAATTTGGCTTATACTCACTCATACCCTGGCCACATAATGTATAGCTATCTTTTATTGATTGCTAAATGCTTGTGTACCTAATTCTTAAAGATGAAGCCTTGGTTCCTGGACCGTGATGATAGTTCCATGCTTCTTCCTTTTTAATGTTTCACTAAATATGTCAATCGGTGATGTTAAAAATGGTCTTTTTACTTTTTTTTCTGTCAGATCAAATGGCTAAATTTTATGAAATTTCAAAAGTGAACATCAATATTTTCAGTTTACTTTTTGTAACTTTTCCTTGTCTGTGTCTCTAACACACATTCTATTAAAGCTTTGTTTTGTAAAAGGCCTAGAGGTTGATCATTATTTGTATCTTGGGAGCAAAGACAGGTCTGGAGAGTGATGAGGACCATCACTGGTTTTAGGTTGGCTGGTAATAGAGGAGTTGAAGGCAGCGTGGAATGGACCAACAAACTTATTCTATTCTTTAACAGATTTGTTTCCGAGGCTCATCACATAGCCATGAACAACATTGAGCATCCCACCTTCAATTTTCAGTTTCAGACTCAAGTCTATCTGACATTCTTTTCACCTCTGGAATGTTCTTAATATTTATATCACCTGGGATTATATAAAAAAAAAAAAAAATTCATATACCTTGTTTTTTTACACTGAGATTTATTTTTGTAATCATATTGATGTTTATATTTTTATCTTTACTCTGTGACTTGGAGCCGCTCAAAAAACAAAATGCTATTTTCCCCCTGGTGATCAATATAGTATTCTAAAATCCTTTTTTTTAATGTAGACTGCATATTACGTAGTTGGTACAGCCCCAGTATGCTCTGTTTTAAGGATAAACCTAATATGGACATCAATTTGATATATCCAAACAATTGGGGAGGACTATGATTGTAGTACTTTACACAATTCCTTCAATAAATATGTACCTTGAATAAATAGTGATATTACTTAAAATCTGAAGCTGTTTTACTACTGACAAATTAATCCCATCATGTTCATGGTTGAGTGCAATATCCAGCATGTTTAGGTTTTCTCCTTTATAGTGACATGATGTACACTACTGCACTTTTTTTGTAAACAAAAACGGTATAAATTGATGTATATAATGTGTGTTTTTATGATAGCATTCTGTCCCATGTGGTTCTCTGTATTAACTTATTTACTTATGGCAGTTCTGCTTTTGTTCAATGTTCGTTTTCATTGAATAATCTAGAAATACGTTGGCAGGCCTAAAAAAACACCAATGCCTGATTATAGGACGCAGAATAAAATGTCATAGTTTTAGTTTGTAGAGCTCTAACACTATTTTTAGGGTGACAGAGTTTTAGAATCAAGTCAGCTCTTAGTTTATATGTATATAAAATAGCTAAGAGCGTATTTATTGTACTTTCTTATTTCGATATTCCTTCGAAATATTTTGAAAGGTACAAGTCACATCTTTAGACCGGATGAGGCGTCACTTTCCATCGGGCCTAGTATTGGCCAGAGAGCCTTTCAATCAAAGCTGAAGGACGTTATGATTCTCCATTCAATCCTGCCACCAAAACGCTGACAAACAGAATGGACTGTCAACACTGAAACATGGCTTCCTCTGCAAGGGACAAGGCAAGTGACAGGCAGAACCCCTCAACAGGCAGTCTAAGATGTCATCAAGAGCCTTCGTCGCAGTTTCGGGAAATAATAAAGCCCACCATACTGGAGCTTACCAAAGAAGTGAGGACGAACATTCTCTGCACCGTGGAGGGATGTGGCAAAATTCTCCCCAATACACCTGCATTGAACATGCATCTTGTGAAGTCACACAGAGTGAAGGTAATTTGCTAGATAAACAGAATCCTTGCTTGGTTGGGGGTGTGCTAAACAATGCCTTCATGCTAACCTAGCTGACTTGTTACCTATAAATTGTTGTTACCATGCTGGAAAACGCAAGTCATGCCCGATAACTTCGCACTTTAGCTAACTTGCGATTGTTGTGATGCTGACTTGTCGACACCGTCAGCGTTAGGCCGAAGTTTCCATTATTTTTATAAATATTTCATCTGAATGAAATCTGAAACCCGTCACTGTTAAGTTTGTCACTAGCATGCTAGTGCTAACAGTGTAACGTCAACTTGGGTTAGCTACCCAGCTGTTAATGATTGGTCTCATCCACGTTTGTAGGCAATGCAACACATGAACAATGCATGTGTGTTTATTTGTTTTGTTTTTATATATATATATATATATATGTATGTATGCATGTGTGTGTGTGTGTGTATATATATATATATATATATATATATATATATATATATATATATATATATATATATTGACATATCGATTTCCACAAACTCGAGTTAAGCTCTAAGCATTGCTGACATGACCTATGGGAAGGGGAATGTTAAGATTCTTGAGTACTTCCTCACGGTTTTCGGCGTCTACTCTGAAGTTACAGTCATCGACCGGTACTTAATAATCGTTATAGTCGGAACTATGATCGCATTTGGACCAAGTACCCCTCTGACCGGAAGACCTCTGTCGTAACTGGACTTGGATGTTTTTTTCGTGGGCAGTTGTTCTTTCCCTTGCTTGAATGAAGCCCTTTCCGGAAAGCCCCCCCCCGAAATAGAGCTCAGAATTTGAATTTCAATTAACCCTGGTTGTTTGAAGGGGCAAGAGTTGTTTTTCTGTTAAAGAAACCGGCCCATTGAGTCGCTGATAAAAGAATTTGCTCACCAGTTTTAACTTAAAGAGGTTTGGGAATTTTAAGAAAGTATGCATGTAATGCATTTCTCTGCATTTGAGATTTACAAGAAATGCCTTTCTTGGAGAGTGATGGCAAGCCTGTTGGCCATCAAATGGATCTCAATATGTGCTTTTTAATCTCTGCAAAAAAGGGAAAATAGCAAGTCTAATGAAAAGTGCCCAAACTGGCTTTTTTTTTTTAAATATGCAGCTGTGAAAAAGTTTGGTCAGAAATAGAAATGGCATTAAAACATGACAAAGCACATGCTAGAATTACTCACTGACCGTTTATCAACAAGAATGATACATGACTTTGGTCGTTATTTTTTTTTTTTCTTGTCACGTCCCCTTTTTACTCCCTCTGCTGGACATTATATGTATACCATTGAGGTAATTCTTGCTGTCGTCAGTGGTGGTAATGTATTTTCAACTCTCCTCTGAGAAGACAAATTAGATGGTTGTCAGCGTTTGCTCCGCTGCTTGTTTTGATTTTATAACCAAGGGGCATGACCTTGACCAAATTTTTGGCTGCATCATTTGCAACGACTGCAAATATGTTCTGACCCTTGGCTTTCTACCCTCAGGATGGGATTGTCAATCCGACAGTCAGAAAGGACCTGACTGCCTCCAAGAAGCTTTACTGCTGTCCTATTGAGGGCTGTCCCAGGGGCTCTAACAGACCTTTCTCCCAGTTCTCCCTTGTTAAACAAGTAAGTCTTTCATACAGTGTCTTATATACCTATCCAATTAAAGTGGTGTAGGACCGGATAGAAATAAAAAAGAAAAATCCACTTGCATATTGAGGACCCATTATTCCAAAAAATTAAATTAGCAAACAGAATTGCACATTTGCATTTTATGTCACAGCCCTTAAAACTTTAAACTCACAATCATCACACTGGTAAAATATTCTTAATGATGACGTAGGCTTGCTGTGTAACAATCAAAACTTTTTCTTATTTTGCAAGTCAACTCTTCAAAATTTGGCAGAGCCTGAATTTCTTCACAAATTTCACAAGTCATAAGCAAGACTGTTGCACTGTCACATGTTTTTCAGCACTTTATGAAGATGCATGCTGAGAGGAAGCACAAATGCTCAAAGTGCAACAATGGCTATAGCACAGAATGGGATCTCAAGAGGCACATAGAGGACTGTGGGAAGACCTACCAGTGCACATGTGGCTGCCCCTATGCTAGCAGAGCTGCTCTGCTCTCACATGTTTACCGTACAGGACATGAAATTCCTACAGAACACAGGCATGTACTCTCATTATCTAAATCGGACTATTTTAATTTAGTTTTTGCTTTTAATTAATTTTGCTTTATGTTTCTTCATTTCAGAATCCCCCCAGTAAAAAAGCGAAAAATGGAGAAATTAAGTGGTTCTGAGCATGTTAAAGCCAGTGAGACTGCCTGTCAGATTATGCCTGTGACAAATGAGCAGACAGAGGACTCTCTCTCTTCCGAAGTAACTGTTAATATCTCAGATGTAGCCGGCCTAAAGCCCAACCCACGGAAGACCCTCCAAAAGCCACTTCTACCCAAACCCAAGATGGCACTGGTAAGTGTTCCTGTGATGCAACTGGCCCATCTGCCTGTCCTACTTCCATCCATAGAGACTCGGTCCATAAGGTCTGTTGTGTTAGCAGTAGACAGTCAAGGCTCTCTTAGTACTCTTCATCTCCTTCCACAAGCTTCAGGAGCTGTGGTACCCCAACTTGATTCTAAGATCTTGAGTTTCAAAGAGAGCATGCCTACTTCTCGTTCTGACCTGGGGCCCATCAGTACAGGGGTACAGGTCAGTCTTGATACTATGGCGGCAGAGGACTCAGCTAGCTGCCCTGGAGGACAACGGGGAAGAAGCACCTCTACCAACATTCAGACTGACAAATCATATTTGTCAAAAATGCCAGCAGTGGTTGGAGAGGGGCTAGGGTTTTGTTCTATGGGTGAGTCAGCAGTGTCATCATGCTCCCAAACAGACATCAGTGTGAGTGCTCAAGTTCTCTTGCCAGTAAGTGTTGAAACCCAAACATTTTCCTCCCAAGTCAAAGCCACCTCTACTATTGGAGCTCAGACAGACAGCAGCAGCAGCAGCCAATGCCTGGGCCAGGTCCCTTGTTCCGCATCAACTATGCCTCCATTTAAAACCAGGCAGACTCAAACATATTTCACCATGCCACAATCAGAGGAGAATGCTAATGAACAGATTGTAAGTCATGATCTATTTGGGAGTGACACTCTCAGTGTCTCCACTCAGACAACTCTGGACATTGATGACCCTCTCACTGCATCAGGTTGCAGTATATATGAGACCTCAAAATCAGCAGGAGGCATGTGTTTTGCAGTGCAAACAGATGAGCTCAATTCGAGCAACATGGCAGACAACCAGACACAAACTATGACTTTGTTAAGTGACCTAGAAAACATTTTGTCTGACAGCATGTCGGGCCACCAGGTTCTCACCGAGGCCTCTGCAGGCTGTGCTTCAAGTTTGGGCTCAGTTCAGGAGCAACAGAATGGCATAGACTTTGACTTTGAAGAGTTCCTAAAAGCTGTGCATATTCAGACACAGACAGAGGAGAGTGACCTGGGTGGGCTTGGTGGTGAAGCGCCGCTAGAATCTTTGGACATCCAAACCCAGACAGACTTTCTCTTGATGGATGACCTGGACCAAACTGAGGGACCAAGTAGAACTCAAACCAGTGATTTGGAGCTCTTTGATACCCATACACAGACAGACCTCAATTTCCTCCTCAGTGCAGGTAGCCACATGCCTCTGAGCAGCATTCTGCATCATTCAAGCTTTTCAATGAGCACTGAGTCCTCAGATACAGAAACACAGACTGAACTTCCTTCATTTCCTACAAACATCACTGCCCAGACCTCAGTGTGTCAGGGTGAAAATGCAAGGCTTTTGAATAGCACAGAGACTCAGACTGTGACCAGCCAGGCTGAAGGCTTTGGGCACCTCTTCCTGATTAGCAATGAAACACAAACTGTGATGGATGACTTCTTGTCGGCAGACCTTGCATGGAACATGGAGTCCCATTTCAGCTCTGTGGAAACCCAAACATGCGAGGAGCTGTATGTTCTCTTACAGCAACCTGAAAAACCTAACAGCTGAATTTTAGGGAGTTGACTTTGGTTTTCCATTTCTGCCCCTACATGATCAAGAAAGCAGTCAGTACTGTCCTGCTGCAGACCACTGCTGTAAGAATTCTGCAAAATGACTTTGAACATTCCATGTGAGGATCTATTTCTAGAATATTTCCAGGTGTCTAAACTGACAGTTCAATGCACTTTATTACTACAATGGGCATGATTTTTCAGCTCTGGACCGTTTATGTATTCATTTGCACATAAGCTAACACAAAACATGTCTTGTCTGAAATGCCAGTTTACTTCTATATTTCAATGTTGTATAATGTGACTATTTTTGTTTGGTGCTGTGCAAACTACCAGCTTGAAATTAATTTAACATTTCGTTAATGTTATATCTGCAGTTAATGAGTAACCTCTTTAGCTGTGCTTAGCTGACAGTAAAAGGCTTATGAATTGTCAGCCTATATGGCAGCTGTCAGATACGCACTTACTGCATGAAAAAATCCTCTCCACTGTACAATTAATAACACTGTTGTGCTTTAGTTTAAATATCTATTTGAATTGTGCATGAAGCCTTTTCTTTATCAGCAACCAACACCAAATGTCAGCCTGGGCATGCGATGGCTGCCTTATTGATGTTGCTTCTTAAGCAGTGAGACTATTCAGCTATATACCATCTGTAAGTTTCACTGTTATTTAGAATTTTTCCTGTGAGAACCTCAGCTCAGCTTTCAAGAATCAAATCCAGTGAGGTCTTCAGCAATGAACAATTTCGTTTGCTCAAGACCATCATGAGATGTCCTCAAAACAATTACTAATGCAGACATGAAAGAACAAAATATGAAAAGTTTGTTTCATCTGTTGTAGCACAGTTTTAATAACAGGTGATTGTGAAGTATGGTATTACGTATTTACTTTTCTGGATCTATGTACCAGAGCAGTCTGTTGTAGGTCAGTACTCTAAGACTAGGCTATCGTCGTCTTTGACTAATTAATTCATTAGCTTGTTGTATACAGAGTCAGTCCTCCGTGTCAAAGGGATCCGGTGATGATACCGGACAGAAGCACAGTGTGATACACATTTTTGAATGAGAATTCATGTTCATTTAAAAACACAAATGTTTCTCTCTTTCCGATGGTAGTTCTTTTCATCTCCAGGTTGCTGCCTTCAATTTGTATTGATCAGAACTTCTAAATGTCTTTTTTTCATGTTGCACTGAGTTACCTTATTTTTGCACAGACATCCCATTTAGACTGTGTTGGACGCGACAGAGAGCTATTAGCTTTGCCTATTTATGATTTAGTTGTTTTATGTGCCTTAAACTGAGTATTAACTTTTGTTCCGCTACATATTGTTACCAGCATGTTGTTTTTTTTCTTTTTTTTTTTTTTAAGAAAAAGAACAGGTAATAAAGAATGCTTGTAGTTTGCAATGCATGATCAAATCTGTTGGTATTTTTACCATTCATAAATGCATTGTACTTTCTTTTTAATGAAGAGAAATGTTATGTTGCAATTTAATTTTTCTAACTGGGTGGTTAATACTCTAACACTTTATTTGTGAGATGGAAGAATGTACAGATCAATGATAGTGTGCAAGTAGGTATAACATGCTCTATTTTCTTCTCCGTATCCAAACATTTTGGATGATTGGTTTTTTGTTTTTTTTGACAGTTATTTTACGGAGATTAGTACTTCTATGTTGTTCTTGAATAAAGATACAGCATACATGCTGCCTGCAATTCTTGACAAAGTTGAGATGTCTTACAAAAGTATCAGTTACAGTGCTTTATTTTGTCTATAGCGAGTGCATGCATATATTTTCCCAGCACAAAGTATTTGTTTTGGCAGTACTGGAATTTCTGTGACTGATATGTGTAGTATTTATTTTGCCTTGATTAATTGTCAAAGCTACACTGTTTCTAATAAACTGCAGGAATGAGAAATTGTGTATTTGTGCGTAAAGATTGATGTGCGTGCGTGCGCAACCCATTGGGTTGGTACTCTTTCCAATTTAGATTCTATGTGAGTCAATATTAGTTTTATTTTGATGCAGTTACATCAGTTTACATGCAGTTACAAGAGATTGAATGTGATGTACGCCTAGTACATGAGTACGCCTAGTATGCCTTACAAATCAACCTTTTTACAGTTATATTCACAGAGGTGATTTTAACACTGAAAGCTAAATGACTAAGTAAATGGAGATCATTCCAAATGAAGAAGAGCCAAAGCAGGCATAAATATTTTCATTCATTTATGTTAAGCATTTTTTTGCCAGAGGTCCCTACAATCTATAAACCGATAGTCTAACTCTTAATTGCAGTGACAATGCGACAAATGAGATCGAACCAAAGTTGCATGGAAGCCCTCAAGGCCTTGTGACAGCTTGTCACTATAAACATATGTCTCTGAGTCTAAAATGTAATCATCTATTTGAGTGTTTTTGTACTTTTTCTGAAATTATATTCCTTTTCCAGGGTGGCATTGCTTGATGAAGTAACTTCTAAATGACTGAAAAAAGGGTAAGGTCGTGCTGTTAACTGTAGGAAAGTCTATAGTACAGTGGGGGTGGGTCTCGGGGAGGGTGAGCTGTGATGTCACATGGAACGTACAAGTCAACTGTGATGTCACACAGTAAACAATTCAAAAGGGGAATATGTGATATAACAAAAAGGAAGCATGAGTTAAGGATGACTAAAAAGTCATCTCATTTCAGCAAAAAAGGAACTACAGTTAAACAAACCACTGTAAACCTATTTACCTGTTAAGACTGTCAACACTGTCAACACAAGCGTTAAGAAAAGGGGGTCCAGTAACATTAAGACTGAATCGAAACTGTTAACTTGGAAACCAGTCTATTTCATATGTATCTCGATGCATTAAAGCATCCCATTGTGAAAATTTGTGAGTCATGTACTGAGGCAGGTAAAATTATGCATGTTTCTCTCTGAGACTGTGACATAGATCTCTCTGAGACATAGATTAGCAGCACAGCAGGATATGGAGACATTTCTGTCAGGATGAAGTGTAGATTTTTTAAGTCAACTGAAATCTATTTTGAAATGTTATGGGCAGTGTGAGGAAGGGGCTTTAAGATTGCAAAAATAGAACAAAAGAAGACATGTGACTGGTCTTGAAAGACATTTCTTCACAATGTCTTGGCCATTATGTACCACGCCCCCCCCCAAATTGGCTATTCTAACTGAAAAAGCAAGCTTTTCGTTTCACTGCACATAAACATCAGACAGTTAAACTTTTATTTCACAGCCATCACAGATTAACAGCATCAATTTCAATCCCAATTCACAAGAATGCATGTAAACTTGTGTTGCAGTGGATGTCCTGATGGGGGGGGACCTTTCTCAGTCATGGGATATCAATGTACTGTGTCAGGTTTAGGAGTAACAGTCACCTGATACCTCTTGGCTAGAGACACACCTACAGCAGGAAACAAGAAGTGGTTATTGTAACAGATCTGGTATTTAGATGCAGTTGCATGAATTGAAACCTCTGGGTGAGCAATGTTGCCCACTCTCAATCCTCTCGGCCCACTCCTCTTATCGAACATGTAACAGTTCTCCACTGGTTCTCCTTCGGGGACCTTTTTGCCACTGCTCGGCTGGCTGTTTGTTTTCTGCTGAGATTGTATTGGTGGTAAAAACGTGAAGTTTTTTATTGGAACTGCTTTGCTCCTCGGTTTAAAGCTGTGATTCTGAGGTTTCGAGGAAATGCCGTCTGTCATGTACGTGGACAAGTATTGAGCTGGCAAAGGAATCCTTGTGAGAATCCCATCGTCTTCTGTGTCTTCCTCCAATAACAGATGAGAAATATCTTTCTGCATGGCGTCCAACACAGGCCAGTCTGCTTCGTCAGGGTGCACAGCTTCTGCTGCAATGTAATTACAGGATTCTATCTGCTCGCTCACTATGGGTTGTTTCCCAATGCTGTTCTGGGGATCCATGTACAATTCGCTGAGCTGATGTTCAGGAGAACTCCTGGGTATGCAGTCTACATTGGTAGCTGTCGGGTCAGCGGTCACAGGGACAGTGTTGTCCGCCTCCTTCTGCTTCTGCTTCCTGTCTCTCTTCAAAGGTAGAAGGATGCAACTCAGTGGAGCAACTCTGGCCCAACCTCGAACCTGTTGCACAAGCAAATGCCCACTATTTTCGTTGAACCAAACTGGTGATACTCATCAACTCTTGCAAAAATAAACAAAATACTACAGGAAGCAAACACATACACTTACAGCTTCTTCCCAGCCAGAGTAGCAGTGGTAGTCATAGGAGTCCAGATCCTCCTCGCTAAGATCCAGCAGCACATTGACGTGTGTCCTGTCTGCTCCGGGAGGCTGCTCCCCCGCAGCATCCCCCGGTACCGACAGCTCGTCGTCGGAGGGATCCGTGCAACCCTGCTCCTCCTTCTCCTCCGGGCTCGCCATCGAGTGTTTTCACCTCACGGCGTTATATCTGTTAACGTCACAACGAGTGTGCGACGCAAAGCGCAAAAAGGAGGTAGTCCTTCATTCTTTTTGAACCCGATTTAAAAAAAAAAACAAAAAACCCAAAAATCCAAAATGTACTCACCAAGAAGTGCGGATGGAAATCCTCTTCGCATGTTTGATGTATGTCAGTATGTGTGCGTCCCACACACCCGATATGGGGAAGCAGCATTCAGAGTTTTAAGTACAGCTGAGTTTTTCCTCCGCTCGGCAGTTTTTTTTTTAAATCAACACTATAAACCGTGGCGTCGCGGTGCAACGCCGTCGCCATGGCAACGCGCAGCAGAGGCTGTACCGAGGAAACGTGACGTAAACGAGGAAGAGGAAGGGGGGGTGGAGACGTCACTGCTGCAGCCCGGCGTGCCACAGCTGAGCGCTTACGTTTCCACTTATGCAATCGGTGGTAATCCATCGTAGACATTCTGATCTGGGATCTGAGCAAACTTGCTTTCCGCCTCTTGGAGAGCGGAAACGCTCACCCTGCTGTCACGTGGTCTCCCCCCCCTAGATGGTCGCATCATTTTTTCCTGGTTCACCGTGGAGTTCATTGATGTGATGCAAAAGGCGTGGGGGCGGTACCGTTTTATTTGGTCGCCACGCCACCCCCGGCTCTGCACGTAGGCTTTCTGCAGACTTCAGTCCACGCCCCCCCCCCCCCCCCCCCCACACACACACACACATGCACGCATGCGCGAGCACGTCCCGTTTCAGCATCTCCCTCCTCGGACAAAATGTTCAGTCTGCTGAGAACATGCACGACGCAGACGCGTCCACTCCACGTCCGGAAGTGATTATTTATTGGGATTTTCCCACGACGATCCCACGCTCGGGACTGGACGTGAAACCGGAGGTCGGTTCATTGGCCGCGGAGCTCCGGTTGTCATCGAGTGACGCGGCCAGAGCGCCTATTGGCGGGTGGGACGCGGACACCTGACGGCTTCGACCCCCCTCGACTCGCCGGGGTGTTTTTTTTCTCCCACCCATCACGACTCCTCCGGTTCTGCAGTGCAGGGACTTCTGCGTTTTATGGAAGCGGACTCTGCGCGTCCCGCCGCCGTCATGCTGCCTCCGAAGAACTGCCTCCCCCGGAACTACAGCTGCATCGCCGGGCTGTTCGGCGGCCTGGCGGCGGCGAACCCGCGTCTCGAAGACGGGGAGGATCTGGACGCGATGAACGGCACCTGTGAACCGGAGGAGAGCCCCGTGGTGGACGAGAGACCGCGGGGCAGGGAGATCTTCCTCAAACCACCACAGAGTCCCAACCTGCGCCGGAGATGCAAGTCTCTCCCCACGCCCACGGAGCGGGCCAAGCTGGAGATCTCCCGCAGCAGGAGTCCGACGAGTCAGAAGAAGGTCCGCTTCGCCGACTCGCTGGGCCTGGAGCTCATCTCGGTCAAACATTTCGACGACACGGACGAGCCAGAAGTACCGGAGCGCATTTTGGCCAAACTCCCCAAAAACCACCTGCACCTGAATCACCTGGCCACGAAGTTCCCACGGCCGCCCGCGCACTCCGTGTTCATGGAGCTGCAGTTCGCCAGCCCGGGCGCACTGCCCGGATTCGAGCAGCGGGTCCGGGAGGTGAAAGTCATGCTGGAGAGCGTGGAGGCGGATGAGTTCAGCCTCTCCGGCTTCGTGCGCGTCCTAAACATGGCTTTCGAGAAGAGCGTCTCCCTGCGTTACTCCCTCAACAACTGGATCACATTCATGGACAGTCTTGCTTCTTATGTGCCCGAATCCAGCGACGGCGTCACGGACAGGTTCTCCTTCAAGGTCGTCATGCCCACCTACCTGGAGAACGGAGGCACGCTGCAATTCGCCATCAAATACTGTGTGGACGGCCAGGAGTTCTGGGACAACAATAACGGGAATAACTACAAGGTGCGGCGTCACAGGTTCAAGATGTCCCCGCCGCGGGAGTGGGAGAATGGTTGGATTCACTTTATCTGAGCGCGTCGGAAGTGGAGCGGCTTGTGCGTAATTCACGCGTAATTGTTCCCCGGGTACCTTAATAACGACCTGTCTGGTTTTTTTTTTTTGTGGGTGTTTTTTTTAGTTTGGTTATCTCATTTATGCCATCCTCCACCACACACGGTGTATGTCAGAAAACACCCCCTTCCTCGTCTGGCGGTTTCACACCTCCCTTCCCCACGGCTTTGTGTGTGAATTCGGGGTTCCCACTGAGAGATGCTGTTAGATAATCTGCCTTGGGTGTTAGGGCTCGCCGCACAGTTCGGTGCCCTTTTTGGGGGGCGGGGGGGCATGTCCACGTTATGTAACGTTAGAAACACGTGCCACGGAGACTGAAACGTGCCGGTAAACGTCGACCCCCCACCCCACTCCACCCCCACCCCCGTTCATTTGCCGTTGATGCTCCTCCGCGTTATTCGGCGTTGCGCTCTTTTCTAATGCAATCTAACTTCGTGTTCCTTTTTGCACGTGTGTTTGCAAAGAGTATTTCTTTCACCTTCAATAAAAATCGGAAAGATTTGGATGCCAAGCGAAACCAGCAGCCTATCGCCCTCCCGCGGGTCGGAGGAAACGTGAAGACCTTACACACAATGTCTTACAACGGTGACAGACGAAAACCCACGCAGCGGTGGGTTTCACAAATAAGTACATGATGTCCTGTCATGTCATTGAAAATGCCTTAAGCCATGATTTGTGTGTTGCACTGAATGTCCTTATCTCTTGAATTAGGCCAATTGGGATAAATGTATGACCCTTACATAAAGACTTGAAATAGTTAAACATAACTTATTTTGCCACGATTTAACATATGACTT
The DNA here is from genome assembly GCF_037954325.1 of Fistularia commersonii. Lineage (NCBI taxonomy): Eukaryota > Metazoa > Chordata > Actinopteri > Syngnathiformes > Fistulariidae > Fistularia > Fistularia commersonii. The sequence continues at coordinate 4,941,983 of NC_141310.1, read as the reverse complement.
TAACATATGACTGACTCTCAAGATTATAAATTCAGACAACAAAACTATTGTTTAACAACTTTGTAGAACAATATGTACCTAAAATCAGATGATAATCTTTGATACACTGAAACATAGATGCGATGTTTTCAAGTGTAGGCTTCACCTGACGTGTGTATGTGTGTGTGTGTGTATGTGTGCGTGTCTTGTATGACGTTCTGAAGAGCCCCTAAACTACATTCAGTAGTTGTGTGCAATTTAAATTTACCTCAGATTCCTTGTGGACCTTTTCTCTTCTACTTCAGGTTGATCAGCATTCAACAAATGCTATTTTGGAAGTGATTTTTTTTTAACAGACACAATACAGATAGAGAGATACATTAGAAATCTGTACATCTACAGTTCTAAAAACCTTTTCATTGCCAATGTTTTACTCAATCACACTGTGTTAACGTTTTTTTTTTTTTTTTGGTTGTTTTTTTTTACATTTTTTCACCATTCAAGGTTGACGGTACTGAAAGTACCTTTCTCACAGATCACTGTGTCAAACTAGCCTCAGCTTTTGTACAGAATACAGTCAGTGAAAACGCCACAGGATGGTTCCCTTCAAGGCCAAACCGTATCAAGACTGTGTTATAAGTTGGTGTCTGATTGCTATTTCCTCGTTCAGTCAGCCTGCCCTCTTCAAACAAGGCTGTCATTTCATTAAAAGGAAACGTGTGTGCATGTGTGTGTGTGTGTGCGTGTGTGTGTGTGTGTGTGTGTGTGTGTGTGTGTGTGTGTGTGATTATGTACTGGCTATCATGACAACAGGTGTACAAGTCATTGTATGATACAGTGACTTAGATTAAGTTCTTCACTCTCACTGATTTCTTTCTTTGAAATTTCACCTGTGCTTCTGTGAAAGCAGAGGAATGACATACAGGATGCATGTAATTCTGTATCTCACATTTTCATGTGGTCATTACTTGGTTGTCATCCCCTGAGCCTCAGAGGGACACTCCATTGTAGCAGACAATTGGGTCGGGTTGATGATAAAAATGACTACCGGCAACCACTTGGCTTAGATAGCAGTACCACTGTGAAGTCATGAGTAAATTTAACTCTGAATCTTGCATGGTTTTGTTTGGGCTGCAGTGCAATACTTCATCTACTTTTTTTTCTTCCTGGATTAACATGTGGCCGGCACTGAGTTTATGTTTTCTACCACATTTATGAAGTATAAAGCTGCATCTGTTTATTGAAATGCACTGTAATATAGAAATTCCAGTGACGGCAGACCCTACTGTTAATCATGACATGAAATAAGTTTGTATTTGCGGACTGTCTGCAGAGGTCTGCAAATTTTGTTCGAATGCCCATGCAGTACAATACCAGAGAGCATTTATTGGCTTGGCTAGGAATGTGTACAGAGAGATGCATCAATATCAATAAAGCAGCACAGGTTGTGTGTAGAGCTAATTATGCTTATCATAAACACATGAAAGAATATAATGCTTTAGTGTAGCAGTTGTACCAGTAATTTCTCACACGCTGCTTTTGTTGTTGGTGCATCAGTAAAGAAAATGAAGGGCTTATGGTTACATTTAACTTCCTACACATGACATTCTGCATCGGAGTTTGCATATATATGTATGTAAAAGTGTAAATGTTTCATATTGAATGTCTTCCTACTGCTATGTATGTCTTTCAAAGCATTTCAAAAAGAGATTTGAGATATGTGGAGTTTGATAATGTTGTCAAAGTGCAGCTGGAGCCCAAAGTGGTTAAAAGCACATATATTGATAAAATATTTCTTCTAAATTATTTAAATTCTGGCTGCTAATAAGAATTTAGATGCCCCTGAAAGGTTGAACAATCAACTTATACAAATGTGAGCTTGGTGGGATTGATTGAAAATTAGTAGGGAAGGATTTTGAGGCTGTTTTGCGCATCGCCTTACTCAGCGGCGTGAAGCAGGTGCAAGGTGTCGTAAGAGTTCGCGTGAGAAAAGAATGTGATAGCAAATGGATGAAAACACTGACACATAGAAGGGATATATCTGCTTATGTTAAGTACCACCTGATGCACTTTTGGTGATAACTTTTGGCAAGAGCGACCTTTGATTGTAACTGGCACTGAGTGAACTCAGTCTAAGCAGGTTTCATGCACTTTTGAGCAAAGGAAAAGACAAGTTAGAGAGTCACTGTAAGCTTCTCTTGTGAATAACAATAACTAACAAACCTTTTTCATTCATCCTCATTCACTGGTCTTTCACTGTGGAAAGCCTGGATCATTATTGTCCAATGTGTAACCATTGTAAGGCAAAACATTTCGTTCCCTTTTTAAGTGAGTTTGATGCATTTCTTTTAATCCTATGCAACCATTTTTGTGTTGTGACATCAATACATAAAGATGTACTTTACTGTAAGTTGTCTACTTTTTTGCTCTGAATGTTAACCATGTTTGCATGTCGAGATTCTGATGTTTATGTTTACCTTTTCATTTTACTTATAACCATTATTTTGTTATATAATGCTCAATAAAAATCATTGGTGATGAAAATCCTATATTGTGCCTGTCATAATGATTCCTGCAATCATATTGAATCTTGAAACCAGTTGTCTCTATTCTCTTACCCACTGAACTTTATTCAGATAAATACATTTAAACGTACAATATCTTATCTCATATGTAGCTCAAAATATGTGTGCATTATGTGACCTTTGGAGTCGGCAGGCCGGATGAGGTACCTTGTGGTTTTCTGTTCATAAAACAGCGAGTCTCACTTGGCTGTAGCCGTGGCCATTGTTGACAGACCTGCAGGCATGTCCTTGAATTGATTGGAGTGTAATGTCACCCCGTAATGCTGCGTCGTCTCCAACCTTCCCCTTGCAAGAGGGGGGAGGAGTTTGAGATGGACACAGGAAAAGGAAACTCGTGCAAAGGTACACAATGCCTTAACTGGCCAAGATAAAGAGCATTAAACAAATATATGATGTAGAACTTCGCCATCAAAATAACCAGAATATGAGGAAGTAGTCCATGTAACATCAACTTCTGTAAAATGTTGCTAACCATATTTTGTGTAAAGATTAAGCTACAAAATACTGTGAACAGTAAACATCATGCAACCATGTGATTTTATGCCCATGTCAAAGGGTCAGGTATTATACTTCAATATATAAATATCTTCACTCGAGTGTCAGTTTCCCCTCTGAATGCCCCTGCTGGAGCTCATTGTATGACTACTAAAGCAGTAAAAGTGGATTTCTTAGCCACAGCCATTTAAGGTAACTGGCAACAAATCCTCCACTTCTTTCATTAGCTCAAGTACATTTGTACAATAGAGGCCAATGAACTAAAGCTCTGAAGTACTGCTATTGAACTGTCTTTGTCCTAAGATGTACTATTAATGTATGTTACATTTATCCTTATGTGGTAGATTTTTTTGTGGAAATTTTGAGGTTTTAAGTACCTGTTGTCTTGCCTCTACTGACCCTCCATTTTAACCTAAATGTACTATTGACTCTGCATTCTTGGCCACTATCCAGGAGGTTGAGTCAGATTTTATTGTGGCGAGGATATCCTGAAAAGTCTGCGATCTGCATGCCTTCAAAAGGTTTCTGGTAAACTGCTTGAATCTAAGTAGCTTGTTAACAAAATTGATCTCAAGATTAAGCAGCTGGATTCAAAGAGAGAGACACATAATTCTCTGTGATCCAGATAAAGGCAGATAAGACTACTGAGTGTTCGTAAACAGGAAACGCGTAATAGGAAATCAAGACATGCATCCATGTTGGATGGGTCAAAATTATCTGTGCCAGTAAGCCATTAGCAGAGAGCCAACACTAACGTACTATGGCCTGAAGTTCTTTGTCTCAATTATTTATTTTATTTTTAGATCTTTTTAAAAGGATAGAGCACAGGGTAATTTTCTAACATTTAGCTTAAACCCTGTTTAAATCGGTAGGCTCAGGACAGAGGTCACTAATGATGCACAGCTCACAGAGATAAAAGATAGTTGCAGTGAATCAAAAAATACCAAACGAAAATGAAAAAGGTAATCCTAATGGCTATTCAGAAATAAGCCAAAATAAAATATACAACTAAATATAAAACCCAATAAAACTCATTGTACAATATGAGTTTTACAGACAGAATTTGTATCTCGATTACCCTGTAGTCTGCATACAAAGACACGGCACAATAACCCCTGGACAAATGGGTGGCAAATCATAAATATTACAATAAAAGTCAAGCAGAGACTGATTGTAAATTCACATTTAAAACATTTTAAAAAACTCTTGAAATTATATTTTGAGAAGCATCCTCTGTTCAAACATATTGCTTCCCATTTAATTTGATTTCCAGATATATACTGATTTTATATCTGAGATTTGAATTTAGCTAAAAGCCAGCTTCATATTCAAAAGTGGTCATGCAGCCTACGTCCTGCAGGTAACATGGCCACACAAGGAATCTTTGAAAAACCCTTGTGTCGAGCTGAGATTGGATAACAAATTGAATTGAATTCTGACAATTGTGGCCATTTCCATTGAGAAGACCCGTCTGTATATGATTTTATGATTGATTTGCACAAACAGTTAATTACTATATCTGCATGACTCAGTTGTATCTAAAAGAACATTTGCTTGAGAGGTTGTGTAACAATACCATAAATGTGCTGATGATAAATCAAACTGGCCTGGATATTTGATCAGTTTTTAGCCAGGTGGTGCCAACATGGGCTGGGGCTGCAAACCCATTAAGTTTAGGTACGCTTTCTCGCATTGGCATGAGGACTGATCCAATCATTTTTGGTTTAGTTCCTTCTTTTTTTTAATTTGTCTTGGCTAATAGGCTGTTGGATTCACATTTATGTGTATCTTGAGATGTGAACACTTTTCTGTGGAATAAAAATGGTTAGTTATTTATCTTAAATCAGATTCAGGCCATTAGCATCAACTTTACATGTCTCCAGATGAATACTCCTGTTGTTTAGCATATTGGTAAACATTTATACATTGGCAGTTGGCGGTAATGCGCAGTATATATATATATATATTTCAAATAATCACATTGTATAGCTCTTAATAGATGTGTATCCAGTCATATTTTTGATCAGTTACACTATTGGCACCAAATGAGTCGTGATCATGTTTCTGTGATAAAAATAGCGTTAATCGGTTCTATCATGTATTAGAACAGCAACTTCTCACATCAGGGCTATGATCATGTGATGATAATGTTCCTATCGTTCTCTGCCAAAGGCGTCAGACGTTATGAGTCTCCAACCACATTCTCCTGCCTCCGTTTCTGTGAATCCCCCTGGCTTATATTGGACCCAAGTAATTTTATATAATACGGGTTTCTTGATATTACTTTAAATAATTCATATGAAGCACTTGGCGAGATGCTTTTCTATGAGATTCATTCTGACTCAGCAGTAGCCAGGTGCAGTAGCAGTGTCAGGTATGTCCATAACCTCATCCCAGTAGACACTGAACTTGAATAATTAATCGTCTAAAAGATCCTTTCAACTTTGGAAAATACATTTTGTTGATTTCTAGTGTCTTCTTGGACTGCTAACTAAGATAGCTTCCCAATTCTTCTGATGCAAGATGTTCAAGGGTCTGCTGCTTTCCCCAAAACCTCTATAGAATCCAAAGCTTTTTCCTCCAACTTTTAATAACATTGTCCGCTCAGAGGTAGAGATCAGGTACGACAGGAGTCAGCCTGAATCCTTGTTAGAAACCGCAGGGCCTACCTCTTCCTCTCCTCATGTATGGATTAGCTGTACTTAGATTAGCCAATGTTCTTATACAAAGTAATCATGGTTTGATTCACAGATTTATAGTGTTGACTCCCCTTGCCAGTACTTATTGCAGTCATTGTTGAGACAAATAGAATGATAGCAATGAAGCATACTCATGCACGGAACTACCACCAGGCATTATTTACATCTGTTATCTATTGAAACTACTTTATCTTGCAGTAAGTACTCCAATCTTCTGCTTTTGTTGCAACATCCTGATCCTGTCTACTGATAATGTAGGTATAAGTCGTAAAGTTAGAATTAGTGCTCTGCAATTAGGGGCAGGAGGTGGAGCGATTGATAAAGTATAATAAATGTATAAATAAATCCATTGTCAATTACTCTCATTTTTTTCTTTTGGTTGTCCAACACTTCTGCAAATTCCAATTTCCGATTCAAAAAATGTAGAAATTAGACAGACTGAAAATTTACCTGACGAGAGTGTTTACCAGAAGCAACTTTAACTTAATCTAAGCCATGATGGAAGTGACCAAATGGGCCACCTGGGTATCTAAGACCAAATCTTAGAAGGAGGTCCAATGATGAAAAGGTAGATGATGTTCACTGCTTTTCAAAAAACTTCACAGCTAGAAAAAAAAAATCGACTGAAGCAGTTTATCAAGTTCATGTTCAATTTTCATTTAACGGTAAATTGGGGTTGCAGAGGACCGATCCAGTATAGAATGTTTCAAGGCAGGGTGTCTTAGTCTGTTATAAGATACTTTATTTTATTGAAATTTAGATGGGAGAAAAACTTGGATGTAATCCAGTCCTTAATAGTGGCCAGACAGAGTAACACGACTTCCTGAGTTCATTAGATATCACATAGGCACGGTGCTGGGTTTTGTCAGCAGATTGATAAGATTGTTATGTATTGAAGGGCTATAATGCTGTCGAAGTACCTCTGCCTCTGTATGAGAGACCAATCGGAAAATCTAATGCTTCTTCGATACAGGAAATGTAATGTCTCCCAGTTTGTCAAGTCTAAACTTCTTCACGAGAATCCAGAGACTACTTTGTATTTTGGTGATGCACTTCTCAACCTCTCGAATCTATCAGACCTGATATAATAAAACCCAAGGCTTCCAGGACTCTGCAGTTATATTAGCATGATTTAAATGAAAGCTACATTGTCCCTCCAGTTTATATGAATTCCATCCCCTTTCCTTATACAAATAAATGTGTTTACAGAAAGGGAATGGAGTGGATAATAGTGTGTGTGTGTGTGTGTGTGTGTGTGTGTGTGTGTGTGTGTGTGTGTGTGTGTGTGTGTGTGTGTGTGTGTGTGTGTGTGTGGTCATTTAAGATCATATCAACTCATTATTTTGAGGTGATCAATCATAAAAGAGGTATTTCTTTATGTGTAGTATGTGTAAATGTGATAATGCTTACTACCCCATTAATTTCCTTCTGTTTCTCTCTTTACGGAACTAGATTGTTTCCGTATTTATCAATGTTCACTTTACTTTCGGACAGACTGCACTCTAGAGACACTCCCTGAATGGTACTGACATGATAAAGTCTTGCAGTGACACCATGGAAGAAGTCTGACCTTTAACTCCACTCATAAATAAGCCAAACCTTTTGCGGTTCTGTATCATAAGGTTGGGTTGACCTGAGGCCCGAGCAGAAAGAACAAACATCTGACCAGCTGGAGAGAGAATCTTAGTTACTGTGACACTTTTGTAAAGGCACACATCCAAATGCGTAACACGTACACACATTAAAAGCCATGTGGAAGGAGCAGATAATCAGTGGAACATCAAGCACCATCAGTTCCCTGCTGACAGGTCCGACACCACCATTCTAAAAATGGCAGTAGTTTTATGACCAAGGGCATGAGAAGGATTTTATTTTCAGCCAGAACTGCTAACAAACTCAGAACTGTTCAGTGTTCTTTGTGGTGTATTGAGCTTTGGCATAAATAGTAGTATAGAAAATTGACTGAACAAAGCATTAAATGAAAATTGTCAAATAAGGTACAAATACCCTGCAGTTCAATTCTGCCCACTTCCATTTGCATGGCGGTATTATCGACGATCCCTGGGAATGAGCTTCAAGAACCTTTACATTTGAAATCCCTTCAGTGTGATTTACTAAAATAATGTTGAGTTTTCTTTACAACAAAGGTGTAGAGGGTGGAGGTTTAGACCAAGTTAAACAATAAAAGAGAAACAACCTATATGACTTGTATTTAGACAATTTATTAACTGGTGGTTGGACGCTGATGAGGCACTTGGTTAACATTAGACAGAAAGCAGTAGGGAAATATATGAATGGGCCGGGGCCAATAGATGGGGCACAGAGGAACGATTGGCAAGTAAGGTGAGCATGATGCAGTCTAATAAAACTATCAGCCATCAGTCTATTGATCTGTGTTCCTGTTTTTAAGGCTGACACTGCAAGTGCAGAAACCTACCCTGAGGACCCTTATATGTTTAATTTAATTAAGCCATCTGGTTTTTAAGTCATAAATACAAAAGTAGAGAACTAAAGACAGGAGAAGGAGAAATAATCAGCAAATGGAGTTCATTCTTGAAAATACGAAGAGGTCCCAGCCTACCGCCTTGCCGTGTCTGAGACAGGAATGGAGACACCTGTCTCTCCATGTGTGTCTCAAGGGGACGACCTTCACTCCCCCATCACTCTTTGCTCCGCCTCGTCTGCCTTGCAGCAGCACCAGTGGTACTTTGTCACGGGGGGAGTGATGTCATTGTATCTCAGCCCACCCTTTTCCCCAAACAAAAACCCTGTCTGCTGTTTAGTAGCAGGACTGGGCACATGTGAGTGATTCAGCAAAACGTGACCGCTGTCAGTTTAAATATTTGTCAGCATATTAGAAAGCCTCACAGATGGGTGCTAACATGTGAGAGCATTCATGCATGATCATGAAAATACTGTGTGTGTACATGCAAATGTGTTTGGTGTCAGCTGGCCATTGAATAATGATGCTTCTCTCACACTTTGCATATCTGTTTTTGCCTCACGGTAGCATGCCTTGTGCTCTGGGCGGTCAGTGATTTCCATTTATCTGAAAGCTAACCCAGACACCCATGTGTCAACAGTTGACTGAGTTTGCCTGCAGGGTCATTGGTAACAGAAGGCAGAAGCACATCTAGTCACTGCAGACAAACAACACTGGCTGTGGATGCTGAACGCTCACAACAGGTCTCATGAAATAATGATGCTGCCTCACTCACACACACCTCTGTTGTCTGGCTTTTATCCCAAAGCACTCTGTTATGTGTCTCAAGACATTTTAACAGAAAAAGTGAGAGGCCACGTGCAGCAAACGTGTGGCAGGATGTGCTACGATCCTCTTTTTCCAGTGACCCTTGACAGCATATACTCATAAACTTAGTTTATCTACATCTGCTTGTGAGATACTGATCTATTACTTACCACTCAGTGAGCATTTTGAAAACAAATCTGAAGATTGATTGTATAAATTTCACTATACACATTGATAAGTTATCCGATAATTGTAGATATTGATGAACTCTATAGTATCTCTCTGTCCTCAACTCATAGTCTAGATTTACATTGAATAAACTGTTAAAAATAACCAATTATACTTTTTTTTTCATTTGACCCACTGTAGATAGCTAGAAAGTAAGCAAGAACACAATTTTAAATACACGTGCTCTGAAAGAAAAACATTGTTTTCCTGCATGCACTCCATGTGTGAGTAAAATGTCTGATTGTGTGTGTGTGTGCGTGTGTGTGAGCCTGTGTGTGTGTCTCAGTGCAAACTGATGCACTTTATGCATGTGTGAACTGATTCTTTGCACACACAGCCTTGATTTGACATCAGCATTCATGAGGCATCATGTTTGGATAAGTGAGAGGAACTGGCCAATCAGCTAGCAAGTTGACACAGTCAAGGCCCAAAGCTTGAGTTTTGGGTCCTATTCTCTGCTTCCCTCTGCTGTGCAATGATGGTACAACAATATTGTGACACGCTTTTAGTCCTTCATTTATCAGAAAATAATTTGATAATTTTCTATATATCATTTTTGCAACTATTGCAATAATTTATCTAATTCCTCTCCTCTTCCCATTGAGTTTTCACACAGAATATATGAATACACACACACACGCACACACTCGCATAGACGTCAAATAACAATATAAGCGATTATTTCATTTTTTAACTGAACTGTTATCATTTATCCCCCATTGTAGATCATCTATGAGGCACAACACATTTTCCCCTCAGTAAAACAAGCCCATGACACAGACCTAATCCTTTTAGGGCTGATTTATCAGCTTTTGTCAGTGTCTCATCTGAAGCTGTGTGTTCTTGTCCAGAACTCTCTAAATGTGTTTCACCAGGCCAGGTGGACAAATCAAAGAGGATAAAAGACCAGCGTACGTGCACACAGGCACACAGAGAAACACAGACAACTGACCCCGTCTAGAAGGCCCTGTCAACAGCAACAGCATCTTTGCCTCCATCTGTCCAATTGACTGCGCTCCCCGTTCTCCCCCGCTCCTACCCCGAGTCCATCTGGTCCCCAATATCGCTGCATGATATGAGGGGTTTCCACCATGGGGTCACTTGTTGGGGTCACTTATATTCTGGCAGTTGGGAGTGTGTACGAGGTTACCTGGTTGATCTGACATAGCTCTTCCAAATTAGCATGAATCAGAAAGTAATGTGAATAAACAGTCAGATAAACATCTTATGTCAATCACTGGATGCTCCTTTTAATGTTATTTTTTGTTTGCAGCTGCAAGGCAAGAGGTCTCGAGGAAGACCAAAGAGAAGATTTATAGATAGTGAGGGAGGATATGAAGGTAGTTGGTGTGAGAGAGGAGGATATAGAGAATAGGGTTAGATGGAGATGGTTGATTCAGTGTGGCGACCCCTGAAGGGAAAAGCCGAAAGAAGAACAAGAAGACTTTGTTCGCAAGTTGTCTGATTGTATTAAAATGCATGAGCAGTGCGATGAGATGTTGCTGTGCTGCTTTAATGCAAAATTGTCAGGCAGACTTAATGTCAGTTGCACTGTTCAGATTGGGGGGACGTTCCTCCCAAGAAGAAAGGATTCCCCAGCAGGAGTGCTCTCTAGCACCACCCACTAGGAAAGGGTGGTCACACTTAGCTGATGTCTGGTGCATTGGCAAAAACAACAGTCAGAGCCAGACCCCCCCATCCAAGGGTGTAGAGAAGCTGCCCTCTCATCCACCGGATGAAATCCCAATGTATTGTATTTATACTGAGTTTGGGGGGCTGTAAGCCTGCCATACTTACTTGGGGCCTCCCATTGGGTGCAAGTCCAGAGTGGGAAAGAGCGATGCATCAAGGAACTCCTCAGCCTCACACACCTGCTCAGCTTTCTTCCTTGGTAGAAACGTGGCATTCCATGTTCCCGGAGCCAGCTTCTGCAGCCCAGCATTTGACCGCCAAGGTCTCTGCCTTTTGGCAACCCCCAGTTCACCCTGCATCTGAGCCCCTTGGCCCCTCCTATGGATGGTGAACCCATGGGAAGGGGGGACACACGTTGTGCCCGGCTTGGCCCCATGCGTGCAGGCTCGGTCACCAGGCGCTCACCATCAAGCCCCACCCCTTGGCCTGGCTCCAGAGGGGGGGTTCAGATTCAGGACCAGGGAAATAATAATAATATTAATTTATCCTTTATTAATCCTTCGTGGGGAAATTCATTTTCTGCAATTAACCCATGAACCATGAGCACTAGGATGCTGTCCATCAGTGCCAGGGGAGCAGTTAGGGGTTCAGTGTCTCGCTCGACAACACTTCGACACACTAGGAGGAGCCAGGAATCAAACCAAGAATGTTCGGTTCGAAAGATGATTGCTCTCCCTCCTGCGCCACGCTGCCCCAAAGTGTTCTATTCAATTCTATTCTTGGCTTGTGTTAGATGGTCAAATGAGCCAGTTATCAATACTGATGGAGATGGAGTTATTTATTTTCCTACATTCAAAAAGCAGTAATAATATCAGCACAGATACGCTATTTATTACAGTCATTGTCAAACACAATGGACACTTCGTTGCCAAGTTTGCCAGCAGATAATTGAAGAGGTTATTATTGGATGCTGCTCCTGAGCATGTTAGGAAATTTGTCCCAACTCCACTGTTTCAGCTGAGAAGTCTCTGGGACAACAGAAAAAGGTTCAGAATAGAAGATTTTAAAAAATACTCTGAAAGAACTAAATCATAGTTAAATCATAGTTAGAATTCTACAAGTCCCACAAGTGTGAATTTCAGATGATCAGTATTGTAGGGGCATGTTGAATGTATGTTATGCAACATTTTTACCAGACCTGGGTAATTTACAGCCCACGGGCCACATCTGTCCCATTTTGCTTACCTGGCCCGCCAAAGTATTTCCTTTGAATATTTCAATAAGTATTTTCAATCAATATTTAATTTAGAAACTCCTTTTTTTTCTTTTATTTAATTTTGTATGGATGATTACATTCAAAATAATGTCAGTACATTTATATTATCATTAATGAGTTTAAAGTTGAAATGAAATGACAAAAAAAAAAAGAAATATTTAAATTGCAATTTTTATTTTGCTCAATGTACGTGATACCTTGTTGGCCTTGTTGGCATAAAAATTTAATAAGAAATGTGGCCTGCCGGCCAAAATAATAGCCCACCCCTGAGTTATACTGTCATCCTAAAGAACTCCAGACACAATTACCTCACAAACAAAGCTGAAATATAGCTGTTGATTAAGAGCAGTGACAAGAAGCCCTGACCAACTCCCACAACGCGTTAACTGGCTCCAGAACCATCTCAATCAGAATCAGAATACCTTATCGATCCCCAGGGGGATATTGCTTTTTGATAAAAGCAGCTCTTGCTACAGAGTCAAGTGGGGAAGAATCAAAAGGGAATAATAAAGAATAAAGTAGCGAAAATAAAAATAAAATAAAAAGAACAGTAAAGATTGAAATAGATAAATAATGTAAAAATATAAACAATATATAAAAAATATGAAATGTATATACATGAGTATTTACAAGTACACACAGTATATATGATTACATGTAGCAATTTTGTGTAGGGGTTGTTGTACAGTAAAACATTTATTGCAAAGAAGATAATAGAACTATTGCACATACAGAGAATTATTGCACTATTTTTGTGCTATTGCAGACTATTTTACTGCATCGATGATAGTTTTTCAGGCCTTACTTCTATTGCGCTGATCAACCTCCTGCTGAGATGTGTACCAGACTGTTACTGATCTTGTCCAGTGTGAAGAATATAACTGTTTTAATGGGTTTAAAGACACAGTTGATGTAAGTTATTTATTTATTTATTGTGTGTTTAAAAAGAAAGAGCACACCACAAAAAATGAAGTTCATTGTACATTCATCTGTCAACCTGCTTATAAGGGAACAGATGGGGGGAGGGGTGTTTACGTCACAGTTCCTTCTGGAAAACTAGCCCATTTCTTTGAATCCCTAATTTAGATGGATAAATACACCTGCATGACTTTACAAGTTTTAAACAGATGCAAGAAAATCTGTGCAGGGAATTGGAACCTTTAAGTTCTTTCTTCCTCCAGGTGTTCTGGGATCAGCCAGAGGGAGGGAGAAGCTGTAATAAGATGCCAGATGGAATAGTGTAATTGTGTAATAGTGTAATTAAAGGCAAATAGGAAAGGTATTCTGTTTTTGAAAATGTGAAAAATACAACTTTACCACAAGGAAGGAGCCAAAGAAGCCAAATTCAAACCTGACACACGTTAAAGGCCGGCGACAAGTACAGTTCCTCCCATCCTTATCGGGTCAGCCAATCATTACAGTGCTCTCCAAACTGACATTTATTTAGTGGAAGTTGTGGAAAAGACTCTTGATATCAAGTTATATGATTGTCTTTTTTTCAGTTACATGGTCAATGTAATGCAATGATCATGTCTAGCTTTCATTTGGGTCATGCAATTGGATAGATGGCTTGATAGATAGATAGATGTCATTCATCATTGTTGTTATTATTATTAGTAGTATTTATCATTATTAGCTATTTTTATTGTTGCTTTATTTATTAGTCATTTGATATATTATTTATTCATTTATTAAGTTGATAGCCATAATTATGATATAACATATCATATGATTTTGATAATACAGTGACTTCATGAATGGTGATCTATATTTAATAAAATAATCTCCTCAAATCTGAGCAAACCACAGATAATATTCAGACTGACAGCAGGGGGGAGGATTGAAGGGTCATCTCGCATCAAAATCAGAGAAAATATTGAATTTCCCGAAAGTTCTGCCCCTCCTTTGTGGAGCCTGTCCCCGCACCGCGCAGACAGTGTGCTGAAGTCTATGTTGTTCAACACACGATGGCAGCAGAGTAACATTAGTAGGCCATTCATAAAACAGAAGAACTTGACACAGAAATCAAATGTATCCTCACCCCTTGATCTCTGGGGGGTCTCGTAAAAAGGCTGTTTAAGAAGTGTTTCACCGGCTTCCTCTCCCCCCTGTCTGTCTCACACTCTTTAAGTGTGTGTCAGGGCGGGATGTGAAGACAGCTACCGATTAATGAGTCTGTGACAGGGATACACGGAAGCTGGACCAGCCAAGCTCTCCATCTGAAGAATGTGTTGGCATGTACCAGGGGCGCCTCTAAAATGGGAGTTTGATTAAATAAAAAAAAAAAAAAGTCGAACAATTGTAAAAACAGACCTCACCTTGAGGTAATGAGGGCTGGAAAAACATATCCCGAACCCAAAAGACTTAGTCTTATGTTTTTCATTTCAACATACTTTTCAAATTGAACAGGAGGATGAGATGTTACACAGCAAGCGTGCACATGCGTGTGCACGTGCATGCTTGTGTATGTGTCTCATATGGTCGAGGTGGGCTGTGGATCAGCCTTTGATGTATTCTGCCAAGTTTTCCCTGTGGACAGCAGCTGTTATGATAAACACACTGTCTAGTAGCAACAGATCCCCCCAAGATGGTTCCACACCTCAGCCCCTCCTCCCCCCTCTCCTCTCTTCCTTTCTTCTCTTTTCTCCCAAGGCGGTGTTTAATGGAAGGGAAATGAAAACAATAGTGCTGCCAGTCTGCAGGCCCGGCAACGGCTCTGCCAACCTGACGACAAGTCGGGGAGCCTGCGAAGCAAAGATTGCGATATACAACACGCGTTTCAAACGGAAGGTGAAGGGTGTAGATTGATTGTCCGTGAAAGACTAAATGATTCTATCTAGAGAGAAAACAAAGATGAGGTGTATAATATTTTGAATGTGCTGCTGATGGAAAACATCTTCTTTTTGAGTTGCTATTCATGTGATTTTTTTTTTTCTTTCCTCTGCCACTTACCTACACCTTTGACCTCCTCACTACAAAGGAGAATAATATATAGAAGATGATAAATGGAAACAGACTTTTAGAATTCCGGTCCAGTCATTTCAGATTTAGGTTAATTTACAATTGCAGAGTTTCTTATTTCCTTCTTTTTTTCTTTCTTTTTTGTGTTATGGACAGCAGTTCACTGAATGAGAATCCCAGTAAAGCTCCAAATACAGGCCTTTGAAAATCATTATTTTCTTATCCAGAGCCATGGAGGAGTATAAAAGCGTATTTTTCTTTTCAAAGTTAAGTACAATAATACAGGACAGTATTTACAATGTTGAGTGGGGGGGGGGGGGATCATTGCTTACCAAATGGACAGAACATAACCAACAAATAACCAGTAGTGATTTACCTGCAGTGAATGTACAAATCAAGCATTAACATAGAGAAAAAATGGAAAAACGAGAATAATGAGGTCGGAATAAGTAAGAATTTACAGCAACTTATCTTTCTGCATGATGTGACTTGTGACCCGAAATGTGAGTTTTTTCTCTGATAAATCCCACAAAGTCATCATCTCAAATGTCAAAATAACTTTTGAGCCCACGTGTTGGTTTTCAGATGACATACTTCATCTGTCACTCCGCCATCGAATAAGGGATTCATAGAAGTGAGTCAACAGGGATATTTAGAAATGCTCCGTCTCCCAGGTTGACTCATCAAAGAGTCAGGTTTAACAAAACCGCTGCTTTTAGTTCGATTCTCACGTTCAAGTCATTGAGTGACGGTGGAGGAAGAAAACGCACACATCCAGGCCCTGTGGTCACGACAGGCTCAAACCACAGGCACCCATGTGGAACCAGTCGGTAAAGAGACCTTTTATTCATGCACCGTGCTGCTTTATGGGTAAACTCACAAACCCAAACTCTGTCACTTTCAAATGAGGTACAACCGCGCCACAAGCCCTGCTCGCTAAACTTGTGTTCTAACTTGCTGTTGCTTTGTGTGCATCTTACCTGGAGCGGATAGCTTGTCTGCTCTGTGACCTGAATGTGAACTCTTTCCCTTGGCTCGTTGCCCGGGGAAGGACATGCAGCCCACTTGACCCTGCACTATCTGTCCAAAACATAGATTTGGTTGAGTGTGTATTAAAGAAAAACAGGTACTTCCCCAGTTTTTCTTTTTATTTCTTTTTTTTTTAATTTTTTTGGAGGTTCTGGCAAAGCTGGCGTTTACGTAGGTGTACACAAAGATCCTTTGAGATTTTCCTCTTTCCTGAGAGCACGAGTCCGTGATGCACACGTGTGCAGGTATTTAAGCATTCTACACATAAAAAAGGAAAACCTGAAAATCTCCATTTTGGTTTTTGGATGGAAACCATTGATGAGACTGTACATGTTTTTTTTTCAACATTTTCACCAACCAGTCTCTTGAGTATCTGTATTTAAGCGTGTGTAAGTGGTAAATGCAGTAAGGAGATATGTTTCTCTTGTGTAACCATCCCCTAAATCTAATTGCATGATAATGGGATAAAGTATCCTGTTCCAAGTATTCTAGTTCTTCCTCAACACAAACCCCAAAGCCCACGCCACACTAAACCCCCCTCAGGCATCTGTTACCAAACCAATTCATCATGGGGAGGTTGTGTTGATGAGAATCAATAGAAAAAACGAGCGGGATGGAAAGACAGAGGGGGGAGGAGATTGTGGGTTCTAGAGTAAGAAGAAGGAAATGGGAGAATATGTTGAGCCCCTATCACAGTGATGGATGGATAATTTGGTTTATGGCAAACATCCATTTGAAATTTATGTGAATGTGAGCTTAACCAGGAAAAACAGGAAAAAGAAGGACATCAGAAACCAAGGGGGTGAAGTGTGCAGTGGGGTTGGGCTGAGCCGCAGTGTATATGTGAGAGCTGGTGGGACTTTTCAAATTAGCTTGTTTTTTTTTGTTGTTGTTGTTTTGATCATGTCTCCCTATAAATGAGCTCCGTCTTGGCGTCTGCCAATATGCGTGAGAGCTTTTGTTCGGTGATAAGTCACTACATCAGATTTCAACAGTGAAAACATCAAACAAAAGGCCGGAGATTTATAGTGGTCAGAAATCAGTAAAACTGAAACAGAGAGAAACCGCAGTACTGTCATGATCTGAGTCCAACAATGGAAGATTGGATAAATGCAGATGCTAGACTGCTTGGAAATGGAACAATGTATGACAAGCCTCACCACAAGTAGACTATTATTTTACCAGAGGATGAATATCAGAGAGCTGGAAGGAGAAAATAACCTGATCCAGCTTTGTGTGTGTGTGTGTATGTGTGTGTATGTGTGTGTATGTGTGTGCGCATGCGAGCATGTGTGTGTGTGTGTGTGTGTGTGTGTGTGTGTGTGTGTGTGTGTGTGCGTGCGTGTGTGAGTGCATGTGTGTTCATGTGTGCGTGTGTGAGCGCTTTATGTACAGGGGTTGATTTAGCTCAGGGATTTTCGAGGGGAGAAATGCAAGCTGAAATGCAATAACTAACACATTTTAAAGAGTGAGAAAGCAAGAGAGAGCATGACTTTTGATTTCTTGGTGACTATTATCAGTTGATTTCTGGCACATCCTGGTTGTAACCAACTGGAGGGTAATAAAAGTTTGAGAAAGGGGGGATAGAGCCAAAGGAGTGGAAAAGGAGAGAGGGGAGGTTTCCCCTGCAGGGCTGTGTGGCTGGCTGTGTGCTCCTGTTCTGCTAGGCGGCCGTGGCTGGCTAAATAAACAATCCTAATTGGCTGTGGAGCCCCACTAGTCTGGGGTTTCACTTGCTTTCATCCTTGGGAAGCTGCCGGGAAGCTGTGGGAGAGCTGAGGTGAAGCATCATGATAAACACACACGTAAAATCATCCACATGCAACGAGTAAATCTCAACTTGAATGTTTGTTTTTGTCCTCCTCTCTTTATCATCAGGTTAATGCCGGTGTGTTAGAACTTGCGTGTGAGCCGAGGCAGTTGCCTATCCCGACGGTGGTTCGGCTATGTGGTCACCTGCTTGGTACATCGGGGGGAAAAAAATATACTCTCACACATACACTCACAAATCCCACAGTGAATCTTCAGTCTGCAATTACAGCTTAAACATACAACATTACATCACCAACTCTGGAACGTATGAAACACTAATCTTTATCCTATTAAAGTGTCTTACCATTAAATTACTTTATAAAGACAATAATAAGAATACTGTTCTTTTATGGTTCCACGAAGTAGAATTAAAGCTGTTCTTGCATTAGTGTGTTACCTGTCTCATTGTTTTAGCGTGCAGTGTTACTTCCTCATTAAACTCCATTTTTGCAGCTTGTTTCAACCTCACATGCTGGTACTTCAGACTTGGGAACAGGCCTATCATGCTGACATGTGGTAGCCGCCATGGAAACCACAAAAGTTCCACCATGAAAGACACAAGTAGAGAAACGAGAAGTAACAAAGAAACCCAGGGGTGAGAGCTTGGTCCAGACATTACGGACTGGGAAAGAAATTCTTCATCTAGTTTCACAGACAGGCACCACTTGTGGATGGTCCACGGGCTCTTTGCATCTGTGTGTGTGTGTGTTTTGTGCATAAACATATCTAATCATAATAGTTTCCCACTCATCATAAAACATCATTTTCCAACACTGAATTTCTAGGAGCTTATTTCATTTGAAATATGAAGCCAAACTACAGAAAGATCAAAACAATATAATTGTTGACCCGACTTTGTTGAAACAACCTTTTAAAATGCCCACCACAACCAAAAGCTGTGTCAGCTGCAAAAAACATTCATATTTATTTTCTGTTGAGATTGTTTTCAAGTCGCTTGTATGTAATTCTAACAAGTCGAAAATTCTGGCACTCACCGCAGGTTTAAGAGGTTGCGGTTCTGAATTTTTGTGATATTCTTGGGACGCTTCGGTTTCTGATTCAGGTGACATAAAACCCTTTGAGGCTGGATAATTCTTTCATGCTTGAAGTGGAGGATGACAAATTTATTGTACTTGTGGGGATTAGCTAAGCCGGTTATAGTTCAAAACCAATGGTGGTTGATTTCGGCTAAATATTTTCAGTTTTGGGATGTTTGAAAACCCTCACTGTTTAAATGAAATATCTCATTTGTTTGATCTTGCTGGCCACTACAGGATCTCAAAATTTAAAAAAATAAATGAATAAAAACTCTGGTTCTGTAGGAGTTCAGGAAAACGTTGCAGTCTGTAAGATCACAACCATATATCTAAAGATCGCTCATTGAGGACCTTCAACAAGAACACCTCAGTCCAGCTTATTTGAAAGTGCTTTTCAGTATGAAATGCTTGTTACAATGTTACATTAATTTTTATTCCACACCACTACTTTGCGAGAAGCAGCGCGACCTTGTCTGCCAAATGGTGTGTTGAAAAAGGGGAAGACAGCAGTTCATGTGATGCAATTGTGTCATCTAAATGAAAGAAAGAGGGTCTCTCTTTCTCTCAGAGAGACCCTGGCTCCCGGCCCAGCATGCCTTGGGAATTGGAAATGTGAAGTGTTTGTCATGGAGAAGTGCAAGAGTGATGGAAATCACTGGATGAGAGTGAAAAGGACTCACACTTGGAAGATGCACCGTACGGTCCTTTGGGATGGAAAGGGGACTTGTGAAAAACACAAGAGATGTTGCGCCCATTGTCACACAAATGCACCAGACTCTCACTTCAATGGTTAAAATTGATGTAGTTCAATCAAATATTGTAGCCAACATAACAAGACAAAAAGAGAAAAATCCAACATTAATGACGAGATGTCAATAAAGCATTGATGCATAAGAAAGAAACAGGGATAGACGTGAAAAATCGTGTTCCTCCTGTGAATTCAAAACTTAAGAAAATGCTCATTACATGACTCATTACTACAGTAAACAACATCACAGCTTGGAGACAAATAGTGTCAAAAAAAGAAAGTAAGCCTAGGAGGCTGTTGTATTTCCGCACTTCTTCACAGCCATTTGATCTTTATAATTCTATCAGAGATTAATCACTTTCACAAGATTCTATTTTAAGCGGCTGAAGACATACCACAGCTCGCTGTCTCCAAAGACGTGCTCTGGAATTTCTGTTTTTCAAAGTGGTTTAGTTCTTCTGGCAACAGGAACAAGCTGTGATTCAAAAGACTGAATGTAAAGATGGTTCAGACCCAAGCGTATGTGTGTGTGTGTGTGTGTGTGTTTGTGTGTCTGTGTGTGTGTGTGTGTGTGTGTGTGTGTGTGTGTGTGTGTGTGTGTGTGTGTGTGTGTGTGTGTGTGTGTCCGTGCGTGTGTATGTGTGTGTGTGTGTAAGAGAGAGAGAGATCACATTTTCAGTTCTGTGTGTGCAGGGAAAGGTCCAAGCTGTTTCAGGCACCTCATGTATCAGGCAGCACCTCTCTTCACTGGAGCAATGAACAGGAGACTCGGGCTTTCCTACCTTGTTCAGAAACACACCTGTGTGCGCAAATACACGTGCACGTGCGCACACACACGCAGCTGCGACTGTATATATGTTGATATGTTGAGTGAAAGATGTGTGTGCTCGCATGACACAGGCGTCCACAATGACGGCGAGATTCAGACGGAGGGATGAAGTGGAGACTGAGTGCTGAATGAACTTAAAGGTGGGTTTGCGGACAAGGAAGATGATTATTCAATCGGGATGAGTGTGGGTGGTGATCACTTTTTCCAGGGACTTCTCAGATGTAATGTCATCAGCATTTCCCTGGCAGCACAGTCACAGTGAGAGGGAAGGAGGGAGCAGAGAGAGAGAGAGAGAGAGAGAGGGGAAGGAGGGAGAAGCGGAGGGTGTGCTTCTTCCGAAGGCGGCAGGCGGCCAACAACAACAGCCGACTCCAGTAGGTCGGCACAGGAAGGAGGGTGGGGGGAAGAGTGTGTGCTTGTGTGGACCCAAGTGTGTGTGTGTGTGTGCGTGTGTGTGTGTGTGTGTGTGCTCAACGTTAAAGCCCTTATGTGTGCACCCTGCGCTCCTCAAGTGTTCTCGTTTGTTGTTCCCGAGCCAGAGGGCCTTCAACTGGACCGGTCCCAGGGGAGTCGTTACACCACATTCCTTTCCCATTATTCCAGGCATCTTTTTTACGAGCAGCACCATCCCGGATTCAGCTGGCCTTTCCTCTCGCTGCTGATGTTCTGTGTTTTCAACCTTGCCATTATTTTTTGGGCTATTAGCCGCTGCCACTGCTGCTGATAGGGAAGTCTGTGTCAAGTAACAAGCTCAAGAGAGCCACGGTAGGTCACTGCTTCTAATTGCCTGCTGGCTGTGTGTGTCTCCACTCCTTTAGGAGCAGGACATTACACAAACACAAAGACAGGACAGTTAAAAGTGGTGATTTGTTAGAATCTGCCATAGAGCAGGTGTCCCACTAGACACACTAGATCCATAGGTACGGCCAAATGCTGACTTTAAGCCTCAGCTTGAGTTCTCTTTTATGCTTTCCATATTACTTCCTGTCTTCTTCTTAATGTTCTTTTTTTCTTTCAGTGGATGACGTCTTCTCCCTTCAGGTGTCGAGCCCTTAGAGAAGAGGAATGTTGATCAAAAGCATGTCAAGACTTTTCAAAAGTCTTGAAGGGAGGGTCCCAGAGCCTCGGGCCTGGGAGGGGCTTCATCATGACTGACAAGTACAGGTGAAAGTGGATTGGGTCAAGCCTGAGCCGCTGAGGACATAAACAGGCTCCAATCAGGCTGTACCTCAATGGGAAAGAGGGTAGAGGTCAGCCTCAGCTCTGTTGCGGTTAGCAATAAGAAAAAGTCAAGCTCCTTGCTTCTGACATCAAATGATCCTGGTGTAAGTCTTTACTTCATTGACAATAAGGATCATTATCTTCTCTATCTGGCAGTTGGGGGACTGAGGTGGAACGTTTGTTCAACAGAACTCGGCTGGCAATAGAAATTATTGAATTTTAAAATACGCAGTAACGTAATTGAATGTTATTTATTCCAACACCGGCCACTGTGGCTCGCCGGAATAAGTGCATTGATTTAACATTATGTATGTCCGACGAAGCAGAGAAACCTTGTTTTTACTGTATGCACTGGTTGACTTTCCCTTGTTCAGAGGAAACACATTCCTTAGTTCCACCTCTGACCTTGGAGAGGGATGAGACCTTTCAGAAATAAATGAATAAATAAACAACAAGTAGGAGAAAGTCCAGGCTCTACACAGAGTTTATGCTGGCCCCGTGTGTTTAATGTCCGAATCATTGTTACTAAGAAATGGAGCTGAATGCATCTTGTTACAGTCAACAGGCCTTGATCCCACTCGCAGACCTGAGCCCTCCCACTATTCCAGCAGTGCGTAGTATTTGTAAACTAGTTATTTGCACAGGTTCTCCACTGGGATTCTGAACTGCTGGCACTCTGTCTTGGTTTACTTCCTGTGTCACCTCCCTAAAATGGCATGTACACCCTCTCTTCCTGCCTGGCAGGATACAGAGCTGTGGTTGGCAGCAAACCCGAGCTGTTATTTCTGGCATCAAAAGGCATCAGCTGCTCCTAAAACGTAAAAAACACAATTGACCTCTAAACCTAAATAGACGCAAGGACTCATTAGTGCCAATGAGTGCCCTTCCCTGCGTGTCTGAAAATATGTTTGATTTTTGCTTTTTTTTTTTCCAAATAAAATCAGGTAATAATTATTATCATAAAACGCAGAGTTTTTTTAGCCTCTGATTTTGGGGGCCAATTCATTGAATTCATTTATTTTCAAAACACTTAGATACGCCTGGAACCAAGATGGCCAGCAAGCAGATGAGTCATGACCGCAAAACATTTGATTTAAGGCAAACAATTAAGGAGAAATGTAAAAACAGCCAGAGGTAAGAGATTGTGTTCACAAGCGTGAATTAGAGCAGAAAGTAGCTACAATCCCATAAACCATTGCAAATCAGAGAATCAGTCCCAGAATCCCCGATGATTAATACGTCAGAACAAATATTGAGAAAACAGCCCTTGTGATGTCACTGGCTGTAATTCCCCTGCGTCTTTCTGATAAACAAAGTGAAAATCATTGATACAGATGTACTGTGTTCAGTCGCTGATTTTTTTTTTTTTGTTTTATTTGTGAATTGAGATAGAGGATGAATGTTTTCAACACGCTTAACAAATGCGTGAAGTCGTTGCATTTTGTTGCTTTCCAGGATCAGTAAAAAACTGCCACTGAAGACGATCCAAACGTGTCACGGGCAACAAGCGGCTCCTTGAGAAGCTTCCGCTCAACCAGTTGCTTGTTAAAAAACATAAAAATCAAAGGAGTGCTTCAAGTATTTGTACATCATACTCATAAAATATTCCAATTTTTAAAAACTCCGGTGAAGATACTAAAATGGTGAAGATAGTTGGAGTCCATCTGACATGTCTACTACAGTCATTCTTCCGAATCTGTCTATCTCAGAGTACTGAGGCAAGAATTGGGACTCTTTAGGCTTGTATATATGGAATTTAAATTGAGTGGTAGGTTTTTGTAGCTGCATAATTCCCACTATAGCCACCAGAATAGGTTAGCGTGCACCCCCTTGGAAATGTACCTGAACATATATCAACACTGACCGAAAGGTGTCTGGTCGGTCTCATCATATCAAATTTCCTCCCACACAGGATTAAACTCCTATTTCCGGCCAAACCCCTCCTCCGTTCTGAGCTCTCGGTCTGATTGTCATTTTTCAGCTTTGAGAAGATTTGAGAAGAGTTTTCTCTTTTTTACTCCTCTTATTTTCTCTTGTCTTTGGTTTCTTTTGCTTTGCTGCATAATCTGAAGATCAGTTTGTATGCCTGATTGTGAGCCTTTTAGTGTTTGTTTGTTTGTTTTCTTAACAATGCCTAGTGAGTCTGGTTTAGTTTCACCTACATGCACAATTTTGACAGTTATCCTACAAGTGAAAGCTACCGACCACTCTTTCATAAACATTAGCATGGGCTTTTTATGTCACCACGCTCTGTATTTTTGCTGTCACACCTGTCGGCGAAACTTGAAACTGCAAGCAATTTTGTTTTTGAACATATTAAAGTTAGGAGGCACGGTGGTGCAGCGGTTAGCACTCACAGCACGAAGGACCCTGGTTTGATTCCGATAAGGGGAGATTTTCCGTGTGAAAGTTTAATGTTCCCCCCACAGTCCAAAGACATGCTGCCTGTTGATTGGAAAAAAATCGGAAAAATTGCCCCGAATGAGAGTGAGTAAATGGTTGTCTGTCTGTATATGTGGCGCTGCGATTGGCGGGCGACCAGTCCAGGGTGTGCCCCGCCTCTCGCCCGATGACAGCTGGGGTCGGCTCCAGCATCCCATGGATGGTGGACGATGGATGGATGGATGTAATAAAATCCCTCACCGTATCCCAAATGTGACACTAAATGGGAGCCAAACGGCCACGAATCTGCGCCATTGTTGCACCTACTATCATCATGCTTGCCTCTGTCTGTTTACTGGGCTCACAATGAAAATTCATTTGCCGATTATAACAAGAAATGTGTTCTTAGTTTTGTTGCGGTGCACAATCGGCATTCCCCCTACGCTTTAACCCCTCGAGGAGAAAAAAATGTTCACCAGATGTGACAGTGACTTGCTGGGTCTTTTTAATGGCAGTTTTTGTGATAATAATCTGTTTAAAATCCTTCAATATGAAGAAAATTATAATTTTTCTCTAAATTATTTATCATTGTGTGCTGAGCAGAGGTCTGAGCTGCCTCTAAAACTAAGCAGCGAGTCTGCTGACGGCACCCCACCATGTGTAGGCCACCTGTCAGAGAACTGTAAAAATACATTTTATTTCACAACATTGTCGTCAATTATAATCCCGCCGCCACGGCCTCCTGCTGCCAGTTCACTTTCATCTGCGTAAAAGCCATCAGCACAGGCTTAAAATAAAATCAAACAATCCAGATTACTTGTCACGGTAACTTGCCTCTAGCGCTCACAAGTATGCAAGTTTGCTCAGCCCTTTTCTCCTGCAACTTTCTGCCTCCACCTCCTCTCTCCTCTCCCTGCTGACATTATTTCAGCTCCAAAACCCTGCTATCCCAAAGCTGTCCACCAGATGACCTCGGACTTTTCTTCTGGTTTCTGTCCGCTCACCTCTTCCCAAATGATGTTATAGGTCTTCCACTCTTGTGTTTGCAATTGTTGATTCTCTTTGTTTGGTTCATTTTTGGTTGTCTTGACTGTTTTGTTTTCATCCAAATCTATATTATCTTGTAAATAATTTTTGAGCTATCCCAGAAAGCCCAAGTCGGTCCTCAACAATTTTCAAGCTGAGTGTTTGAGTCGATGTATTTCTGTGTGTATGCAGATCTTATTGATAAACAAGAAGAACCATAAAAGAGGATATATCTGTCTGTATAACTGTCTTATAAGCGCAGAGTCAGTTTACATAATCGGCTTGTGCTGCTGTGACATAGAGGAACTTTTGCATCTTGATCAACTTCATTTACTAGGCATCTTTAGGATTTAAAGCTTTGTCCCAATGCCATTCTACATTAATGCTGTGAATGTGATGGTATTGTGATTTAATTCATTTATTTTAACAGAAAAAAATAACAATACTCGCGCGTTTCACGTATTTCCCAGAAGATTTCATAATTGAATCAGTGTTTTCTGTGTTGAAGTCAGCGGATTGCAGCTGTCCTTCTCCATTTATACTTGTAAAAAATAAAACAAAAATGGGTGGTCTTGGCCCAAATCAATTCAAACCTTCATGAAGTTTGTTTGCATTGAGACTTTTTTTGAATGGCTGAAAATTTTGGCTCAATAACAAGAATTTGAGGCATGCTATTGTCAGCTCAGGCTGCATGGTGGTGTGGTGGTTAGCACTCCTGCCTCACAGCAGGAAGGTGCTTCCTGGTTTGACTTTTCCCAGCTCCCGCTTAGGTTTTCTTCCTTCAGTTCAAAATATCCTGTGTGATAATTCAACACTCTAAATTGCCCGTGAGTGTGACTGAGAGCTAATGGTCGCATGCCTACATATGTGGTCCTGTGACTGACCGATGACTGGAATCCCGGTGAACCCCGCCTCTCACCCGGTGTCAGCTGGGCCTCCATCCAGCCACATCACGACCCTGGGAGCAGGATGTGTGGCACAGATGATGAATGAATGAATGAATGAAGAGGATGAGACAGCACATTTTGGCCCAACAAAGGAGTCAAAAGTTAACATGAAGAGACACACCTTTTCCACTTACAGTAATTTTGCCAGAATAGAATAGAATAGGTTAACTTTATTGCCATTGTTTTTGTTGTTCTGGTATTTTCTGTATAGCAGCATTATCAGGGAGTGCAAAAGAGCTTACAAACGTAAACCTAAGAATAATTACAGCATTAAAGATATGCGCAAGACTAGAAATGTGTGTCACAGAACAGAGTGGACTTTACTGTATTTCGCTGTAAATATGAGACAGGAAAAGTGTGCACAGGATGAATGTGAAACAGAGAGGATTCGCGACCTGCTCTAGGTATGGGTGAATATTGCATTTCATTACATTACATTACATTACATTACATTACATTACATTTGGCAGACGCTTTTATCCAAAGCGACTTACTATAGAGGACATAGGGACTGCAAATGACACTTGCAAATACAAGATACACAGGAAATATACAGAACAGAATTTTCAGCTAAATACAAGTTTCAGCTAAATACAAGTTT
The DNA here is from genome assembly GCF_037954325.1 of Fistularia commersonii. Lineage (NCBI taxonomy): Eukaryota > Metazoa > Chordata > Actinopteri > Syngnathiformes > Fistulariidae > Fistularia > Fistularia commersonii. Next base: position 4,915,246 of record NC_141310.1, on the reverse strand, counting down.
TGCTTTTCACCAATCTCACTCAAAGTATACTTTTTCCCATTTCAACAATATATTTGATTCTTCAAACCTAGAGTTTTTCCAAACTACTGAATTGAGACAGTGTTTTGTATTGGTTTATCTTCCATGCTATGCTTCTGATATCCAACACTAGGCTTGTTTAATTTCTATGGTGTCTACAACTCTTCTGTATATAAGCAGGTTATTCCCACTGGTATTCTGATATCCTGACAAGTACAGTCCTCACAAAAGTTTCCTGGCAGAGTATGAATTTGTCTTTTATTATGGTGAAATGTGCCTTCCACAGACATAGAAATTCAGCACGGACACATCACAAAACAAATGCATGCAAACAAATATGCTCTATATATCTATATATTGCACACACATGGCAAATACTGGGAGAAAGTCATCTGCACTGAAAGCTGAGTATTTATGACCTTCTGTATCAGTCTCATAACTTAAGTATCAGCAACAAGCAATGGCAAAACCACTTTTATATTCATGAAGTATCAGAAGCCAATATACCTCACAGCCATTGACACAGGTGAGGCATCAATATAACATGGGATATCAACCGACACGTGGGAACTTTTTGATCTGCAGCCGACAAGATATTGCGACAAACGCTGACCAGTCAACCAATAGGCATGACAGAAGGAGGTGGTATGAAAAAAAATTGAAGAGAGCTAGCGGCTCCATTTAGGGACCTAATTTTGTTAATCGTTCTGTGTTCTCTGTTGTTATTTTCTACCATCTATCAGTGTTGTCTAGAGTAGCTGCAATTATTAGTCCCTCAGACATCAAAAATACTTCATTCAATGTACACATTACATTAATTATGTCTAAAAGATATATTTGATCCTCCCATGGTGCTCATATGGGAGGCCTGGACTTTGTCAGGTTGTTATCACCAGTTGCTGATTGGTCTGATTAGCACCAGAAGACAGGACTTGACATTAAAAGGAAATATTTACGGTTCCTCTTTTCCCCACTTCTGTGTTTCAAAAAAGTTTGTGCATCTGTGCTGGTGAGTTCCTTTGACACTCAACTCAACATTAAACACTTTATGAGCATTTTACACTGCTCCAGACTTTTAACCCCCACCCAAAAGATACTCACACTGTGGCTAAAGCAGCTGAGAGATATTCTGTCCCCCCTCATCTCCATCGATAATACTGTCTGGTATATATATGGTCCTCATGTTCCCTGCTGGAATGTTGGCAGATCATTTTAGTGACAGCAAATTCAGACGCTGTGTCTCCTTGTGGTTTAGACATCATCATTTTCTCTTTAACTTGGGAAAATGAAGACTCTTCCTGTCAAAGAATTGGAATATTGTAGCGTGTAGCATGTATGTACCCTTGAGCCACCCTCCCACCATGTCTGGCTTGTGTTGTGTTAAGGTATGAACTTGTCAGTCCCTTCCCTTGGCCACTTGTCCTCCAGGTTATCCAGTAACCAATGACCGTTACCTTTCATTTTCATATGAATATAGTTTTCATGCACCACATCAGAATGTTGTGCTGAGTCTTCTCTCGCTGTAAAATAAATAAATTCAACTGTCATCCTTTCTTTGCTGTAATCTCTGCAGTATGTTTTCAGATATTGTCTTTACCCACAGTGGCATTTTAAGATGTAAAGCTAAACCCTGACTGATCTGCAAAATTTTAAAAAGGCATTGGTATCAGATGGTATTGCCCTGACAGTTTCATAACCTAGATAGCAGCTGTCAATTTTAACAGACACATATTGCTTATAGCTGCTGAAAACTGGATATTCGTGCACACAGTGCAGCTTGTGTATTACTGTATGCACATCTTGCCCCTCATCACCTCAGTCTGACAGAACACGTCAGCTCACGCTGCCGACCAAGTGGATTTCATTCACAACCCTCTCCCATGCAGCCTCTTTGCTACCCTTTCATTCATACACATCCCTCCTCATTGATACTCCCGCTCCCCCTTGCCTTACCGCAGCAGACTAATTTCTGAAAATGCACAGTGAGCGGTAAGTCGTATGTATCTGACCCTTAGACAGATGCACTCAGCACCATTTCATTCACGGAGAATGTGAGTTGGCGGATAATTGCGCTTTAACTGCAAAGAAAATTGATCTTTGAATTATATAATGTATAGTATTCAGTAAGGCTAAAATGATTCTCTATTTTCTGCATGAATTATGCTAGAAATGTGGCTTCTTGTGATTTCCCAAGTGTTGAGCGATTCCACTTAATAGTAGTGAGTTTTACTTTTCACAAACTGAATTCCATAGGAGCAGTCTCTGACAGCAATGTTTTGTTTTGTTACTTCATCAGAAACCCCTCCTGTCACCTGGCAGGTTGTCTGCACACCTGTCAAAAGGTCATGCACAATCTACTAATTGAACACACTGCAGAGCAAGGGGCATGACAGTCGCTCATATTTTCGTTCTTCCTGTGTGTTTGTGTCTGAGAATCCTAGAGTGAATTCATGAGGAACATGATGGATACATTATCTATGGGCCATGCTGTCTCTAATTTCCATATTTTCATCGGTAGGAACAATTCTTCGATTTTGTGTTTGGCTGCTTGACGGGGCTATTTGACCCGGTCCCGGATTTACCGGTTGAACTGAGGAGGAAGCTTTTTTTGTCTTCCGGGGATTTGACGATGATGAGGGGGATAATGAATGGATGGGAGGGGATAAACGCAGAGAGAGCTGCTGCCTGACGTTAATGACTGGCAAGGGGCAGCAAACAATGGGAGGCACAGACATAACAGTTTATATATGTTATGGTTAGATGACGTGAGTGTTTGAGGTCTGATTATTGAACTCCGTCCAATCCAGATACAGCGAAATGTTTGTATTGTATATGCGTGTGTGTGATTATGTGTGTGTGTCTGTGTCTGATGGAAGAGGATATCCAGCGTGTTGTGGTCTCGGCAGTCAGCCGTTAGGTTTAGTCTGTTTCCAAAAAATAAGTCCTCTGTAGTCACAGTTACACACAATGATTAGATGGATTTTAAACAGTCCTGACATATTTTCAAGGACTCGTCTGTTCAGCATCAGTTCATCTCAGCATCGTCTCACGGGACCATAAAGGTCCCAAATGTTTGTTGCGCAGAATTATTGTATTTATTTTTTTTCTTTTGTCATGATTTCCCTTGATTATTCCAGGAATGGCTGCAGCCAAACTGCCAGTGTTGTGCATAAAAGGTGGGGAATGTTTGTTTCTGCTGATGTGTGCATTTTTGTTTGCTGGAACAGAAAATTTGGACTTTGGAAAACAAAAAACAACAAAACAAACAGTGGTTCTTTCTGACTAGAGAACAATCTTTTGCAAAGTGGATTATCCTTTCAGTTTCCCCTCCCTTTTATTTTTTTCATTTGTTGTTTTGCTTTCTCTTTTTTGCGTTTTCACATTTCTATCATGTGTAAATCTGAATGCTAAAGTGTGATCTGATCTGCTTGAATAACTTACTTAAACCCGACGCTCCAAGGGGTCAGTCTGAACTTGGAAACCCACCTCCTTCTCTGAGACACATACAAATCAAAATCCTGATCACAAGCATGTTTGTCATGAGATGTGAGGGCTTTGAAAGAAAAAGTAATTTTATCAATGTTTTTATATATGTGTGTATAATTTCTTTTTGCAGAAAAACAGTTTTACAGAGTTTCCCATTTCCTCTCCTGTGAACTCCTCTCCCAAGAGCCAAGATTGATTGATAATTTTGGGATTGATAGATAAATGGATCAATAAAAAAAAAAGATTTATTTGACAATGCAACACCATCCTCCAACTTGATAGCTAGATATATTATTACCCCCGAGGGGAAATTGCAGTGTTACTTCTGCAATTTAAAAACCAAACAATCATAGCAGGTACATTTCACATATAAAAATAAGAGTATAGAAAAAAAGATATGCACTGAATCAATTGATGAATCAGTCAATGGATCGATTCATCCGGCTTGAATTTATATCTATATCATCATATATATAAATATATATGTATATATGATGATTTATGATATATACAATCATATATATATATATATATATATATATATATATATATATATATATATGATTGAGATATATATGTACATCTCAATCGTTCCACTTGCTTAATTCTCTTTGGTGATTGCAGTTCCTTCCAGACCACCGGGTATTTCTGACCTTTTGAGCACTTTGGGCATATTTGGCTTCACAATCAGGAAACGTCCCGTGGGACTGCTGGTGGTCCCCTAAAATGAAAGTTAAGACTAATAGGGGAGTTGAGTGTTGCTTCGCTTAGCGGTGCGCAACATTGCGCAACATAAACAATGAAATGTGGAAAAAAAGCTTATCATTTGCACGTTTGGTGCGGTGACGCATCACTCACTCCTGCACGCGTGTTTGCCCATAATCCGCAAAAGGGGGAGTGTGTGTGTGTGTGTGCATGTGTGTGTCTGTGGGGGGGGGGGGGGGGGGGGCTGTCAGAGGGTGGAGGCTGCCTTTGGGGTGTCTCAGCGGGTCCCACGGATCGGGGATGGCGCTGTGTACAGTGGGAGCGAGTTAGCGGCCAAACTTTGCAGAGCGCAGGCAGGAAAGTTCGCCGGAGCGTCGAGCCGCTGTCACCCGCCGCGGACGGACCTTCCGCGGACCGGACACCTCCGACAACACGGACCTCGATGTTTTGGCGGATGTTTCGCGTGGACCGGGGAGGGTAACCGTGCGTGGTTCGCTGCCCCCGCAGCGCGCCGCTCTTTCAATGGACCTCCGTCCGTCCGATCAGAGTAAGTTGGACTTGAATTGATCGCATGGTTTCCTGACGACCACCGGCCACATTCACGCCTCCTGATATGTAGCTCCGTCCGGGCTGCTTTGAAACAATGAATACCCCCCGTGACAAGGATCTGGCTGTCTCCTCTCGGAAACACCGACTCATGGCCGCGGCTCTGCCCGGCGAGCGCAGCCCGTTGGCCGGCAACGCGTCCCGGGGCGATCGTAACGGTTTGGGGGCGCCGGTTCACTGCTTCATCTGCGGGAGCGGCGTGACCCCGGGCAAGGAGCTGAGGCTGCAGGTGACCTACCAGAAGGAGAGGTCGCCGTTCTTCCCGTTCCTGCAGAACCAGGAACCGGCCCCGGGCGCCGGCGAGCTCAGCCCCGACGGACACGCGCTCGTGTGCGCGGTGTGCCACTGCTTCCTGACGGAGCAGTGGAACTCGTTCGAGAGGAGCAGGACCCCCGTGGAGAAACGCATGTACTGGTTGAAACGGCCGTACCAGTGCGACTCCCGCAGGATCCCGCAGGAGTGGAACATTTCCTACGACCTGGAGCGCCGGATCGGGGTCGGTGGCCAGGGCTACGACGCGGGAGCGGAGTCGGATTTCTCCTCTTTCTCCGAGAACGAGAACCTGTCGGACCAGGAGATCGACCTGGTGGACAGAGCCGGCGCGGGCCGGGACAAGTGCCCGCGAGTAACCGGCAGGTCGCCGAGGGACAGCGGCAGGAAAAACAACGTGATCAGTGTTAAAAACAGCCCGGATTCTCAGCGGGCGATCCGCTACTCGGTGGGGGTCTTCGGGGCGCAGGGGTCGCCCAAAGCCGGGAGCGTCCTGCCGGCGAGGCGCACCGCAAAGATAAATACCGCCTGTCAATCATCTGGCGCTTTGGCGGGGACTCAGGAGAGAGCCCCCCAGCGGTGCTATGACAGCCCCCCCTCCGACACACCTGTGCAGGACAACGGGGTGATAATGCGCAACAGGCAGTGGCTGGAGGAGGGGGTGTCGAGGCGCGCCGAGCCGCGGCAGGTCGACGGCGGTTGCGCCTTCAGGCACCCGCCGCCGCCGCCGCAGCCGCTGCTGCTCCGCGGGAGAGGCGAAGATCACGCCCAAGCCTCCCTGCCATCAGCCAAGTGCACCGCGGACAACTCCGACGAGGATGAGATCAACATCACGAGTGACGACGATGACGGCCGGAGCCGCCGGCCGAGCCAGCGCGAACTTTTCATGAGAACGAGTGCGCAGACGCGCGGCGCGGCGTCTACTCCCGGCGCGGAGGGGAGAGTCTGCTTCGTCTGCGGCTCCGGGCTCAGACGCGATGAGCGCTTTCAAGTCAGTGTTCAGAAGCAGGAGGCGGCGCAGGGCGAACCCTTCTTCCCCTTCCTGTGGCTCCACTCTCCCCCCCGGGGAGCAGCGCCCATAAGCCCGGCGGGCACGACCCTGGTGTGCAGGAGCTGTCACTCCTCACTCATGCAGCAGTGGCAGAGCTTCCAGATGGCAGATGTTCCCGTCCTCCACCGCCTATATGTAGTCCCTCTGAACCAGGGCACGGATGCTCTCCAACCCCTCCTCCCTGCTCCTCAGGAAGGGAAATCCCCAGATCCCATGGAGTGTATACCTGAAACCTTCTACGAGGCCTGTTTCCTCTGTGGTCAGGAGTGTGGGAGGGATGTGAGGGAGGTATACGCGCAGGCCGGTGTTGGCAAACACCGTGGTATGATGTATTTCCCCTTCATCAACATGCTGCCTTGCCCGCCCAACGCCCGGCTGGTGAGGAAGGGCTGCGTCCACTGCTGCTCGAGGTGTCACTTTATCCTGGAGGAGATCTGGAGTGCGTATCGACTCAGCCTCAGCGAGGAGCTGATCACCTCCGTGAGCTCTTTCCTGGTCAGGTATCACGCGGTGACGGCCAACGAGGTGTCCGGACCGGTCCCCTCCCAGTCTGGCGTGCCCTCCCGGCCCGGGAGCTCCGTATCAGTCTGTTACCTGTGCGGCGCGGAGCTTTGCACGGGAGGAGAGTACCAGCTGCATGTCAACCCACCGGGGCGCTGCGGTGAGAGGGAGCCCTTCTTCCCCTTTCTCACAGTCCATCCTCCCGCGCCCCGGGCCAAGCCGGTCGACGCCACAGGCTTGGTGTCAGCCTGTTTCCTCTGCTATCATGACCTGCATGCTCAGTGGGCGCAGCATGAGAGCAGCGGCCTCAGCCCTTCCACAACCTCTACCGCTTGCTCTACCAGTACAACCCCCCAGCTGCCCAGCTCCCCCTGGGCCCGCCAGTACAGCTGTGACGCTTTTGTGTGCTTCTTCTGCAGGCAGGAGCAGCGCAGGCAAGGTAGGCTGTGTACTGTGACTGTGGCCAGGCTACCCGTGTTTCTCTATGCGCCGCGCAGCTCACGAACGCTCCTCGTGGACGATGGGAGACGACTGGTGATCGGCTCGTGTGTGGAATGTAAGGCGATGGTGCAGGTTGGACAGAGCATGCAACAGGACAGAGACCGGCTGGGAAAAGAAAGCTCAGAACAGGAGAAGAAGGAGGCGCTGTCAGCCTCGCCGCATTCAAGACTGAAGGTAAGACCCCGAAAAGAAATGTCAGATTTTTATCTTTTCTGTTTCGAAATCCCTCCTTCATACCCACGAGTTTTCCCACGGGGCAGGCAGACGGTTTCTGTCCCATTTTGACTGGGTCCGGCTTCTCACGGCAAAGACTGATTCAGACGTTCGGTGGAATTTCTGTGATAAAGCAACACTGACTCTAAATAAAACTGCAAAGTGCTTTTTTTGGTCTTGCAATGATTACTTTATGGCTGATGACAAATCTCTAATGAGTCAAGTTGTATGTGAATGTGTGGCTGTTGACTGAAGGATCCGGGGGAGTTAAGGGTGGTTTGACTGCACAGCTGGGATGAGCAATAATGAGGCAAACTTTTTCGCAAAAACACACTTCTAACCGCGGGGATCTAAAGGCCAAGATTAGTCTTGTGTTTGTTGTCGGACTCTCCGTGTTTGTGTGTGTGTGTGTGTGTGTTTATTTGAGTAAGTGTGGCTGAATTTGTCTCGCCCTGAGTTGAGCAGTTTGTTTGGGTACAAGCTATGTTGAGATACTCACAATGGTATTTTCATTAAATGACTTCAAAACAAGTTATATATATAGATCAAAATGTCACAACACCAATACTGGCGTAAACAGATCAAATCTGCATGCCCTTGAAAATTGAGCTCTTATCTACCGTCGACCTGCAGCAGTATCCATGGGGAAAAAAATAATGTTTAGAAAAAAACTGCCGTATGTCAATTCTGTACTCATATAGGTAACCTGCCGTTCCCTTCATCCGTCTCCAGGGTTTCATTCTTAAACTCCAACGTTCTGTCAAAAAGCGATGGTAAACCATGTTCCCAGTGTTACGGAGCAGATTGCAGGACTCTGTATTTGCAGATGATCAATAGCAGAGAATGGAATTTGGAGGCAGTTGGTCTGTAGAGAACCATAGAAGAGAGGAAAAGAGGATTGTGATGTGTTAATGAAGAGCTGAAGATCATTCAGACAGCTAGTTGGCGGCGCCAGCAGATCTCTCATGCGAATAGACACTGACTGTCCAGCCAGGACATATGAAGAACATCTGTGGATGCCATTCACAGTCAGCGACGTCAAAATGTAAAAGTCTCGCACCAGCTGCCCGCCCTCCTCCTCAAGTGTGACTTCTTTTTCTTTCGGGTGCAATTTGTAGTTACATTAAAGATCGAGAGCAACATGCAACAGGAATCTGCTTCTGCTGGAACCAAACAGCTGACCTCACTGTTATGTGGCACACAACCTAGACGGTCGTCTGATTGGCGCTTAAAAAACTTGTTATCATTTGTCAGTCGCATGTGAGCCAGTCTCAGATGGGCTGATATAAATCATATGTAAGGGATACTCCTAATATAGAGTCTAATTATGGGACGAGCTCTTCTGACCACCAGAGCCGGGGCAGTGACAAGTGTGTGGGAAGAGAGAGGTGTCAGAGTGGGAAGGTCTCGAATGATCGTTTTGGTCGCGGTAGGGCTGCAGGTGGTACGGACGCTTTTGGCCAGGGTAAGCAAATGAGATCACGGCTCTTAAAGTGTCACTGTGTGTCTGCGTGTCTCTCCGGAACAGGGGAGACGCTGAGGGGCTGGGGGGAACCTCTAGTCTCATTTATGCTGGAGAGGAATGCTCAGTTCTGGTGTCAGTGATGGTAAAGAGGAGAGTGGTCTGTGTGTGTGATCTGACAATTGTATAGGTTATTATATGGACTACAGTAGTCCTTCGGATCAGGCCTCTTGTCCCATTCTATCAGTCTATTAAATAATATTCAGAAGCTGCTGTTCATTTGATATTCAGCCAAATGAAAGCCTCTACGGTCACCCCCCTCTTCAGGTCACTTTACTGGTTTGCACAAATTTAATACAAGATACGAGTACTTCCTGCAAGGCAGTGCATTAGATCGGCCCTTGCAATCTACAGTCTTTGGTAAGGTTCTCAGCCTGGCTCTGTTTTAGTTGCCCCTCCTATCACAGTTTGCCTTACCCCTCAATCCCTGTACCCAGAATTTGCTCGTCCAGTTTGTGACGTCCAACATCTCTGGCACCGCCATGGTGGAATGACCTCCTCGAGTTTTGCCAGGACAGCTGTATCAGTCCAGATCTTTCGGCAGGGACTAAAGACACATTGATTCAAGGAACACCTAGCCCCTTGTTGGTGATAATGACGTACAAATAGTATTCTGCTCTTTAACAGATTCAATAAAAAACAGATAATTATAACTACCATTTTTTAGCCTACGGTTAATATAATTTTTCTCCAGGTGTTTATTTTTGTTGATTTTTTATGAGCCTGCATGTGTTTTCTAGTCCCAAGCCTTACATGTTCTGACTCGGCGTTAATGTGCTGGGTGCACACATTTACATATATGGTGTGCTCAAGTGTGTTGTATTTTTCTGTCAAAGAAGTGTGTGCTCTGCGTAAAGGAGTGACCGTGTTCCCGCTGCATGGCCCATTTCCTCTAAAGGAGGCATTTGCTGTCACAGGAAAAACATGTCGGTATCCTGACGGTGTCGCAAAGGAAGATTTATAGTGCAGCAAAAGAAGGCACAAGGTCAAGAATTCACACCAAATTTGGAAGCAAGGTTACTAATGGAGATCAAGATATTAACCGTAAAACAAAAATGTGGAGAGAAACAAAACGCCTCAAAGCTTTTAAAACATGGGGATGCATGCACCTTGAAAATCACATTGTCACGTCTCTCACAATGTGTGCGTCAATAGAAACCCTGAATCAAAATGTTTCAAAAGCATTGTGCGTGTGTGCACGTATATACATATATATATATGTATGTATATCAGTCGTTGTTTTCTTAATCAATGATGGGAGCCGTCCATGTCTGTGTCAACCCGTGGATGTGTCTGTGATTTTTCCCACAGCTGTGCCCCCCACCCTCCCCTCTACCCCACCCCCCCTGCTCCCTCAGTAGGGTCAGGTCGGACAGACAGCCTTGCGTTTCACTGGGAATCCTCCAGAATTTGAAGGGCTTAATATCAAATCTGCGAGAGGTATGTTCTGATTTAGCACTGCAAACTTTAATCACGCTCTTCCTGCCAGCATCCCTTTGGTGTTGCATTCTTGCTCACGTCTGTCGGGAGAGTCTGGATGATTTGGAGGTGTTATTTTTTCAAGACATTCTTTTGTCCCCTTTTCATTATCTTGGCCATTAAAAAAAGCTTCAGATGAGGTACAAACTCTCCTTTGTGGTTTATTGTTGCAGACATTTATAGATTCTGTCCCAAGTGCGTGTCTGTTTTGGTCATAACAAATCAGAGGCTTTTGTTAATCAACCAATTTTTAGTGTACTAAATCCCTTTAGTTAAAAAATTATACAGTCACTGACATTGTTGTAGCCAAAATCATCTTGTCAGGTTTGTAGGCGTCTTACGTAATGAAGGGCTTTGCCAAATTGGCAGGAGAACTGACAGTGTGTGCGTATGTGTGTGTGTGTGTGTGTGTGTGTGTGTGTGTGTGTGTGTGTGTGTGTGTGTGTGTGTGTGTGTGTGTATGTGTGTGGAAGTCTGTGATTGTTACACCTGCAAAAGGAAAACAGCTTCAGGTTTTAAAGCAAATGTCTAATAAGCCATTTGTAAAGAAAACACCTGAAAAGGTGTTACGCTGAGGTGCAAAATGAAGTGGAGATAAAAAGTAAAAGTACTGCTCTGCCACTTGAATTTTACTCAAAATTTACTTCTTTGTTAAAATACTAAACTGATGCTTAGCACACTAGTGCAGGGGTGCCCACATTTTTTACTTTGTGAGCTACTTTTCAAATGACCATGTGAAAAATGATCTTCCTCCACTAAAAATGCTGCATATATATGTATTCATATATCTACTCAGTTTACTTCACACAATAAATGTTTGTGGATCTTGCATAACTGCGTGAACCCTTATGGCACACTACAACAGAGTACTTTTTTGGTAAATACCTTTATCTGATGACTTGAATGGAGTCAGCAGCATAGTTGAACTTAGCTGTGAGAAAAATGACTGCTGTCCTGACAGCTGGGATTTTAGTTCCTTCACCTTTCTCCTTCTCAGCTCACTATTCGGAGGGAAGTCAGTGCTGTAGTTTTTATGAACGGTCTGAAAATGCCGCTCCACATTTCTCATTTTCGGTATAGCAATGGCAGACCGGCAGATGAGGCAAACGCACTTTTAAAATGACATAGGGGAAAAAAAAGTCCACCTCCCATTCTGTATGGAAGTGATATGTTTTAGTCTTTTTACCCGGCCCAGCTCCCCCACTCATTTTTATAACCCATAAATTTAGAAGACATAAATTGGAGGCTAACTCGCTAGCTTGCTAGAACGCGCCGTAATGTGCACATACGCAGTGACGCCTGTGTCAGAAAAGGTCAGATTGGACAAACTGACTGTCAGTCAAGTGACAAATTTCATAGTGAGGATGATAGACTGACGTCTATGTTTTAATGCCACACGATCTACCCACACTACCTTTGCGATCTACCGGTCGATCGCGATCGACCTATTGGGCACACCTGCTTTAGCGCCTGTGACAAACTTTCATTCATTCAGAGCTGCATATAGAGACATACAGCGATTCACACTCACACTCACATGTCTGGACAATGTAGGGTTTCCAGTGAACCTTCCACATGCTTTTGGAAAGACCAGATGAAACCCACGCTGACACAGGAGACAACAAGCAAACTCCACACATGAAGGGCAGCGGTCGGAATTGAACCAACAACCTTTGCGATTTACTGCGCCACTGTGCTGCCCCCGTGTGATGAGCAATGAGAATAAAATGCTCACAATCCATCTTGTTCTCGCTCTTTCCTCTGAATTTCCACTTGTTAATGTGGTGTCTGGATTTGGTCTCTTAAGTCCCTGGATTTAATCGGTATTTATTTATTTCAAACTTGATACCTTTCAGTCTTCATATTGAGCTTGGGAAAATGACAGCGTTTTTTTTCGTATTTGTGCATTTTCCATTCTAACTTGTCCTTTTGAGGGCGAGCCCAAGCTCAGGTGCTTCAAATCCACGTTCGTCCTCATTTGCTGGAGGGTTTGACCGCGGCGCCTTCAGACCTGATGTGCACCAGAGAGAAAAATCTTTGTCAAATAAATGTACAATTTGAACATGCGCTATATCAGGGGTGGGCAAACTACGGCCTGCGGGCCACATCCGGCCTGTTGGTCTTTTAATCCGGGCCGCCAAAGATCGGAACAGAATTTAAACTTGATGTGAATGATTGAATGATTGGATCAATGAATGTGGGGGCTCAAATGGGAAATTATTTCATTTTTGGAGCTGCTTGAGAATTTTCTTGAGCTGAATGACACCAATGTTCAGACAAATGTCAGAAGAGTCTGATATGTACTGTTAACAAATGCATTTTTTTCTAAATATGTATCATATCTTATGCTGACCCTGCCCGTCTGTCAAATTTTAAAAGTCAATGCAGCCCCTGAGCCAAAACTTTTGCCCACCCCTGTGCTATATACACAACCATATACAGAAGTTTTCCAAAATAAACAAAATGCCAAGACAAAGCAACAGCAATACGACAGAGATGCTTGTACCACAAGATAAACACGAGAACTGAATGCTCGCTGGGCTACCCAGTGGCGGTTGGCATAAGCTTGCTCGCCTATGACTCAGATCACGGCTCGCGTCATAAAGCAAAACAATCATCTGAGCGACGGCTCAAATCTCAGAAAATCTGTCAGTTGATTCAGTGGCAGTTCGAGGTTTCACTGGATATGAAAGTACCAAGAGTTGAAGTGGTGGAAATATGTTCAAGTCAAGCAGTCTGATGATGGAGAAGGGCCTTCTCATCAAATGGTGCTGAGGAGTTCACATAGCTTTTCTTCATACCCACCTCTGGGAAAGTCTTCATAAATGTGCCATCAAGAATAATAATTCACAATCAAATGTTTGGAAATAATTTTCACTGTGGCACACCACATCTACTGTATTTCTATTTTCACAAGTTGAATTGTTAAGTTGGAGTTCATAAACCTGCTCGATGGCCTGAGGAAAGTATGTGTTCTGCGTTGGATGTTAAAAATACACCCCTGTGCACTTTGCTATACATGCAAAGCTGGATTTGAATATCATCAGAATGTGTTCTTCATGCCCATCAAACAAATGGTCTCGCTCGAACTTTCCTGAATTCACTCTGACAGCCCGGCCCCATTAAAATTAATATCCGGATTCGGTTGAGTGAACAGGGTGAAAAAGCGAACAGAGATGGTTATGTCTTGCTAAAACCCTGAAACGCTGCGCCCTGCTGTGACCCCTTTTTAAAAGTGCTTTTGTGGGTGCCTGTTTGGCACCAACAAGTGTGTATCCAATGAGCCAGACTTGCATCTCACTACAGTAAGCTAGTGGTGATCTATTAACCACGGCTCCTGTGAGAACAGAGCCATGTAAGTGGGAGTCAGCGCTGATGTGTGTGTGCTGTGATTAAATCGGGGTATTCATGAGGTTTGTGCACGAGAGACAAGCATTGTGTTTCTGCTCTGTAGTTATTTTCCCTGTTTTTTATCTTTAGTCTAATTCTGTCTCAGTTTCTCTCTCTGCCCTTGCTCATCTTTTCTTCTATTTTTTGATCTTTTCTGAACTGACAGTGCGGAAGAGTTGGATGGACTCACTCTATAGTGTGAGGATTGCAGTTTGCTGAGGAAGTTTTTTTTTTTTTTGCTTTTGTTTTTGTCTTGGAATTAGAAGCAGAGCCAGAATCTCAAACATCTAATCCGCTAAATCATTCAAGGGACATCATAAATATGAAATTAGAATTTGCTTTTCATATCTATATTACAGGAAGCAACATTTATTAGTCATTCAAATATGTGTCTAAAACAAATATTAAGTTCAATGAAATGATTCACAATGTTAATTTAGGGTCTGTGTGCACACATTCCATCGATATTTTGTTTAAGAGTGATCCTGCTATCAGCGTGAGATTCATTTTCTCCTCTTTATATCCTGTGTATCTTCTCAGGTTTATCGCTCTTCCTCATTGTGATTTACTAAGAAATATGACAGCTGAAGTACGACAGCTGGGTTTTTGCTCGAGATCACCTTTCAAGCAGTCCAGTAAAGTAGAATTACTGTTTTTGGTAAGCACTACTGTACATGAACGTCCCCCTGGGGGAGGGAGGGGGTGGGGGGTGGGGGGCGTTCACTGATGTTTTGTAACATGTACAACTGATCTGTGGTAAATTCTGCCGTGTGTTGCTGCCTTTCATGGTGTGTGGTGTAGTGCCAATGTGGAAGTGTGGTGGCAATTTCAGGGCTGCCATGCTGTACTGCCCTGGAGTCTGGGTTTTAGTGTAGTAAACCAGGTTTGATGGGGTAATTATAGAGGAAAGAGTGTAATGAAACTTTTGCTCTGTGCTTTCCAGCAGCTGCCATTTTCCATAACAGAATCAATTCCAAATGCATACATTGAAACACACATACTCTCTTTCCCTCGCTCTTTCTCTCTCTCTCACACACACACACACATTTGCACACACTTGCCCTAATCTTTGATCAACATCTCATACCCAACAGCTGCAAGTGTGTGCAAATCTATGTGCTTGTGTGCATGTGTGTCTGCCAGGTGGTTGGGAGTGGTGGCAGGTGTTTGCTCTTGTGCTGGCAAATTCATCTGGATTGTGCCACAGCTGTGTGTGTGTGCGTGTATGTGTATGTGTGTGTGTGTGTGTGTGTGTGTGTGTGTGTGTGTGTGTGTGTGTGTGTGCATGTGTGTGTGTGTGTGCATGCGTGCACCTGGACACAGCTGTGATGTATAGTAGCTCAGCAGCCAGTATTTTATCAATTTTTTTTCTTTTTCTCAAATGTTACATGCTCTAAGCTGACTGGATAGGATTCAATATTATCAGGTGCTACTTGTCTTTTTTTTTTTTAGTCGTTCAGACTGTCCAAGCAATTTGGTATGAATGTGATTATGAGTATTTTACCCCCTCGCCCCTTTGCTGATTTTGCTGATGATTCTAATGGGATGAAGAAAGGGAAGATTCAGACCCAACCTGCTGTCAAGAAAAGAGATGGAGATGTCAGTTTAAGCCCTAAATAGACCATGTAGTGGGCTAAATATACTGCACACCCTGTGACAGTCAGCACACCCAGTCTAACCAACCAGCCACTGGAGAGCTTTATTCTCTTTCCGTCAGCCAACCAGAGGAGAGATAATGATAAGCCATACTCTTCAGGAGTCTTATTTTGGCTGAAGAAGACGTTCGCTTCTTGGATGACTCTCTCCCTCCATTAACATCCCCTCATGGCCATGACACCCCCCCACCCCAACTCCCCATGCAATCCAGCCACCTGGTGTCTTACATACTCAGCTTGTCCTGCCAGCTCTGGGACAGCTGTAAGAGGCAGACAGTAAAGGGGGGGTGGGGGGGGCGTTAGACTGAGCCACTTGTGAAGCTAAAAACCATGTCAGAATGCAGTTCAGGAACTTTACAGTAGCCGTGACACATTTAGCATTGTTTAGTCTGCAGAGACACTGGAGAAATTCATCGCAATACATTTTTTTTCTCCCTGTATGAAAAAAACGTAGTCACAGTTGTCTGTAGAGCCACTCTAAACAGATACTTCACAATCCCATCATAAAAATGGACCCACCCGGATGCTTTGAACTAAACCCAGATTTAAACGGTGCCAAGACAACGCCACATCAGAATGCAAGTTTGGCAGATCCAGCTGCACAGGTTTCTAGAGTGATTTGTTTCACTACTGTGGATTGTATCCATGTCTTTTATATTGAGGTCTCACACAGTGTCATGTTTTCGCTTGAGATAGGCTATGACGGAGCAGCTCATGCCACCAATGTTGAGGTGTTGACCTCTTTTGACCTCAGGGCAAGCTTTAGGTCGGGGGTCATGATCCAGTGCCCGGGAAAATGGTAATCCAGAGCACCGTGAAAACAAAAGCAGTTTCCCATAGCTTGGACACCGGCGGCATTGGTTACATACGTAAGAAATTAGATTTGTGAGCTCATGCAAACAGATAAAGTATGGTTACTGAGTATTTGTGATACTTTCCGGTGGTGTGAGTTTCCCACATGGACATTACCATACAATGAGTCACAAACAAACTAATATAGTTGCTCCATCTGTGCGACAGATAGATACCACAGATTCCGCCTGAAGGCCTCCCATTTTTTGTTTGTTACTTTTTGTCTTCAAACCCTTTCAAGTATGACATCTGCACTGTTGATGTGTTACAAATATAGACTTCATGTAACTGTTTACCACCGCTGATTATGACTAGGATTCATTGCAAACATGCTTATCCTACTCAAATCTATAAGAATAGCAATATACTCATGCACTGGCTAGTAAACATTGCCAGTGGTGATAGTGGTGATCCCAAATTCAATAGTGTTTGTGCAAAATACATCATCAAGAGTCAGTTAGTGTGCAGTAAAGATCTTAAGAATTTAACCTCTTCATCGAATCTGCAACATGGTTTTTGGTTTTGGCAGTTATCAAGACAGATTTTAATCTGAGCCACGACTAATGAAAATCAGACGAGAGTAACAGGATAGAGGGACCTTAACCTTGAAAATTATTAGAGTTGGCCTTGTTGAGAAAACTTAACGCTTCCTATTTGAAATAGAGACCTATTGTAAATGCTTAAGTCATTATCAAAGCCAGCAGAGGCAGAGAGCTTCAAGATGTTTCTATGTCCTTCTCTTCTACACGGGGGTATAAAAATAGTACTTGGCTTAAGTTTGATGTCAGAGGTCGTCTCCTCTCCCCCGTCATTCTTTTTCCTGAGCTCCCTCCTCTCTCCGCTGTCCCCCATCACCTTAGGACCCCACCTCCTTTCTCTGCTAACCCCCTCATTCCCCCTTCCTTTCTCTCCCCTTCCTCTTCATCTCTCCCTGTGGTATTAGCGGGGCCACATGTTGCTGGCCTCTCCTGGTGGTGTGAGCCCCATGGCAGGCCCTGGCTCCAGGTTGACGCGTAGCTGTGTGTGTGTGTGTGTGTGTGTGTGGATGAGGGAGACACTGTAATGTGTGTCTGCATGCCTACCAGAGAGTGTGCATATGCGTGCGTGCGCGTGTGTGTGTGTGTCTGTGTGTGTGTGTGTGCGTGCGTGCGTGCGTGCGTGCGTGTGTGAGGTCGCTAACACAGTAACCTGATATTGGTGTGGCTGAGCAGTACAGAGTGGAGCAGTGCTGTGATTTATCCTGCGGGCGCAGCAGATGGCTGCAACAGGAGTTTGTTTAAGTTTGCTTCAGAGCTGGGCAAGCAGCCAGGAGCATAGAGAGGGCCTGCCAGAAAAATGTTCACTGACTCTGGATGCCTAACCACACTACTCCCCCTCTTCTCTCCCCTCTGCCTCTCGCCAACCCCTTGCAGCCCCCTTTCGTCCACACACACACGGTCTTGCAGACTTTCTGTCGCTATTCTCCTTTTACCACTCTCTTATTTCTCTTTTCTCCCATCTGCTTCACACACATGCTTTCATTCACACACACATTCACGCACACACACATGCACTGTGTGCATGATTCTAGACTCTATTGGCAACATCCCGAATGCTGACATGGTCTCTCACCTCATGCAAAGCCATTATGACTTAGGAAGTATCCATTCTTATCGAGGCCATCTCAATGCAACTATACTCTGCCGCGGATACTTGAAATGCGAGGAACGTCAACAGCATTTAGAAAGACAGAGAAGAACAATCAAAGCTTTGTACAAGAGCCTTGTATTATTTGCTAGTTGATTACAAAGTACAGTCCAGGCATTGCATCGGTGTGACTCCGCTGGTCAAACGTCCATTTTTTTTTTTTCCCCACATGTGATCCATTTTCTCTGTGTCGTCTCAGGTTCATTCCCTGTCAATTTCGATCTTCTATTTCTCATTCAAGACATTCACGGGCGCATTTTAAAGCCAAGACCACTTATAGGTCAGGCAAAATCAGCATACGGCATATCGGAATATTCATTCATTCATATTTTATCTCTCCTACACACAGAGCTGCGTGAGGGCGTGAGCCAATCGGCACCGACGTGGGTGAGAGGCAGGATACATCCTTGATCACAGGCCCATGTGTGGAGACATATCAGTTAAATCAGTCTTTATCAAATCTTCATCATGAATGGATAATTTAGTCTTTCTTATAACAGCTTACTCATAACTTACCCTATTCCGTTGTTTATTTCTTGATTTCCAAGTAATTTTTTCATTTTAAAAGGCAATTTATTGTTTGACTTGTGGATAATTTCCTAGTGACTTAAACTCACCAAATTCATATGTTGCTGCTTTTCAGTGACAAGTGAGTATTTTTGACAGACATTGAAGGGAAAAATGATTGTAAAATACATTGTTTTTTATCCACAATGCAACTCCAAATCTAATTTAATATGTTGGATCCTATCCTTTGATTGGGCCCTTCAACATCTCATCGAGGATGACAGGATTTTTTTCCCCATGCAAAGTCGGCTATTATGCCAAATGCAAGGTGTTTGTCTTTTGAGCTTTTTAGGGTGAGATTAATAAATAATATAAGTGTCATCAATAACAACATTCTTGTGCTATGTCTTATAGTTGGAGCAAGCTTAAATCCAAATTTCCTATCCGTATTATGTTGTCCAGGGAGCTTCGTGATCGACATTAACCCCAGCACTTCAAATACAGACAAGCCACAAGGCTTTCACACAACATTGGCAAAAAAGGAGACAGGTGAAAAGCAGAGAATTCTTTAAATTGTCTAAATTGCTTCATAACCGCCTGCCTCTCTGCTCTTTGATACCCTTGACGGAGAGGAAGTGAGTAGGGCACAGGTCAGGTAGCTTAGCAGCTAGCTAATGAATATTTATCCGTCAGGGTCAGACTCCTTTGACAGATGCGCCCTTGTGAGTCCTATTAAAGCCTTAAGTGTGCTAATGTATGCTCAATAATTTCATATACTGGTCTGTAGAAAACAGCATATGGCCTTAAAACATCTACATTCTAAATTGGTCTGCAGGTTTGCCTGAAGCAAGCATTGAAATTTTTAATTTCAATTGAGGATTTGAAGGTAACTTAATTTAAAAAAGTCTTTGTGAATGGAAGACAAACCATAGCGCTCCAAATGAATAGTGTCATAGTGTCAATATCCGTGTCTATCAAGGAAAGGAGAAAAATAAGAAAATGAATAAACAATCTTCTGCTTGGAAAATTTGCACTTAACCATGAACTTGGTGAGCCATCATAATAATTTTAGATTGGGAATTGCAGATCCCTTTGGGGGAAATAGCATTTCCATATCACCACTGTCAATGCCTATGATAAGATAATATGTATAATGGTAAACCAGATATTCCTTACGAGCAAGTTTTAGTCCACCCAATGGTTCGCCTGAGACGAGTGGTACAAACACAGCCATCTCCCTGAACCAATGCTTCAGACAGAGTGATGCTGGCTGAGGAGAGTTCCTCTCCGACACTAACTCAATCGGGAACGTGTTCCGAGTGTTTGACTGATAGCAGTCTTTGGATCGGCTTCCATCCCCGCGCAACTCCACAGGTGGCAGAGTTGTTCCAGTTTCTCTATAAAACAGGGGTAAAAGAGGCCGACCGTTAGATTTCATGCTTATTTCCCTCAATATGACAGTGTTTTGGAGCAGCACAATCAGCGTAGATCAAAGCTGTCTGTCCGTGTTGTTTTCCGAGGAGGCCGAGCCGCTGAGCTGAGTCCGAGCGGCGTTTATGGAGTGTTGCTGAGCCTGGCGTGGCTGCGGTCCTGTTGGATCTCTGTGATAGCCTGTTAAAACCGAGTGGCAGCCCGACTTTAAAAAAGTTGCTATACGTCAACCCATAGACCTGCTGCAACCTTGGGAACACAAATATATTTGTTTTTTTGGATGTGCGCATGTGTTTATATGTGTTTGTCTGTCTGCAAAACAGCAACTCAACAGCTAGCAGGGATGAACCTGGAGCAGAAACAGGACAAGCAACAATAAGGCCTGTTGACCTTTTAACCGCTATCTCTATGCGATGAGGTAATCTTAAATTGCATCTACAGCCAAATGTTCCCTGTCAAGTGACTTTAACACAGGAGGGTTTAACTTATGGAACTCATCCCTTTTTTTTAACCCAGTAATAGCGTTCGATACGTTCTGATAGAGGTACACAGTGATGTCATTCAGTGAGAATATTTTGCTCACATTAATAATTGCATCCTGTACAACATCTGTAGAACTTTTTGAGGAAACTATACGCATCTGTGTCAGAATGGGAAATCGGTTCTATATATGTCAAACTATGAGCTACATTATGGACCTTATTACAAAGATGATTCAGTGTGTACCAGCATAAAAAAGTGGCACGGCCCTGTGCCAATGTCTGTGGTGAAGCTAGGAAGGAGTATGGCAACAGAACATATTTATGCAGTGTACGAAGAAATCCTGCTTTTATGAACTTGAACCACAAAATATTGCCATCCAGATAATTTGTCTAACCACAGTCAAGAGTGTGCCAGCTTGCAGTGAGGACAGGATCTGATTCTGAACTTTGCCAAAATGTTGTGCAACCTATACGGTCCAAGTAATCCATCATTAAAACAAGTCTGTTAAAATCATTACTGCCCAATCTTACAAAATGCATAAAGGGCTCTTTTTTTTTCCCCCCAGATTTTGTCATTTGCCGGTGCCTGCGGATTAGAGGCATAGGTGAGAGTCGGTGGAGCCGTGTTTCTGTGTGTGGTATCCTGTAGCCCGGCACTGGGGTAAATATTTGACGAGCGCAGGCACCACTAGGAGAGGAGAGGGGTCTGTTTGATGGGCTGATATCGTGTGAGGCCGAGGATGACGTTGGATTTTCCTAAGAGAGCGAGAGAGAGAGAGAGAGAGAGAGAGAGAGAGAGAGAGAGAGAGAGGGAGAGAGAGAGAGAGAGAGAGAGAGAGAGAGGTGTTTGTGTGTCTCTTCTGAGAACCAATAGAAAATTCTAATCCTACAACATAGTAATCATCATGCAGATTATGTGTGTGGTCATACATGTTTTTCCACTGAAGGTTAAATTTTGGCACACTCCGATATCAACATCCAATTATCAGTGCTTTCTCCACTGTTGTTGTGACACCTGGCCTATGGGCTATGTGACAAAAGGAGACCAAAGACTTATCAAATACACAAGTAAATCACCAGATATCAAAACTGCCCTGCCAAACCAGAATAACTGCAATGCAAAATGATAAGCATTCCTATTGTCGCCGAATGTGACAACCAAAATGTTAAGCGTGAATATTTAATGCAGTTTTTGATGCACAGTTCTTTCATCGCATTGTTAGCATTCAAACAAAGATCGGTGAAAGTGTGAACCAATTCATTGAATCACAAACTCGCTCGTTCCTTCTTCTAATCTCTTTCCCATAACAGTGTGTCAGCATTAGCATTACTTCATATATTTTCAGTGTATTAAATGCAATGAACTTATTTCACCTGAAACACAAGATCATATTAATTCATTAATTATCTATAATACTTATCCTAAACTCTGGCATTCACACATCAGGGGTATTCGGGGTCTCCCCTGAAGTGTGTTTTGGGTCTTTGGGAGAGGAAACTGGAGAAGTCAGAGAAACTCTACACAGACACGGGGACAACGTGCACACTCCACACAGAACGTCCACCTGTTGGAATCAAACGATGGACCTTCTTGCCGTGAGGAGGAAGCGCTAACTGCTTTGCGGTCCACAAGGTCATACTGCTGTGCCACATTTTAATCCTTCTAACAGGTTACCTATTCATCTTTGATATATAAGGTTATATTTATCTTGCTCTTCATTGAAGACATTTTGTGAGGATGACACCAATGTGTAATTAGTTAGTTTATCCACTGACTTGAAATCTTCACATACTTTGTCTAAAGATTGGATTCATCCCTGACCAGTTTAACTTATTTGATTTAGTCCCTAGATAGTTCTTGGTTGTTATAGCCCGGTTCAGAGTGTATTATTGAATGCGTGTTTATGTCCATGTGTGTCTTTGTCTTTCTTAGTTTCTGTCTCCTTTTTTTTATTCTCAACTCCAAATCTCCCCCCTCCTCTTCATTCTTTGCCTCTTCTCATCTCCCTCTCTGTGCAGAGAAAGCCAATCTCTCTGGCGCCAATGCTGCACTTTATTTTTCTCTCAGGAGAAGTCAGGTTTGCTCTTCCAGCGTTTCTTTTTACAGCATTTTTTTTTTTTTTGCAGTTTTTCATTACTTATCTATTAGAAGGACTTTTTCATGCTCAATGGCAGTAGGTCGTCAGTGCCATGAACTGCACTCCGGGGGTAGAATTTGTATGTGCATTTGTGTGTATGTGTGTGTGTGTGTATGTGTGTGTGCATGTAAGTGCACAATCTAAGCACAGATGTTCTCAAAGGCTCCAGCTTTACGCAGAAGTTCTCCCTCTCCCCTTGCAGAAAAAGGGAAGTGTCTAATAAAAGGCGGGTGTATGAGACGAAGTGAGTCATGCACACACGCACGGAGAGAGTCGGCCTCCCTCGATCTCCCTGAGCTTGTGAGAGAGTGAGTGAGAGAGCAGGAAGCAGGGAGGGAGGCTGTGCCAAGCTGGAGCTGAATTCCTGCCAAGAGTCTACTTGTTTGCTCGTCTGGCTGGAGCCAGAGGCTGACCTTATTAGCTAGGAGGGCAGCCGTCTTATTAAAACACATCTGGCGCTCAGGGAGCCCAAATAGTCCTCATATTGTCTTCCTGCTTGCTCCTGACCTTGCGTTACCTAGCAGGAATGCTGACAAGGGCTTCACGCATCTGTTGAGAGTTTCACCAGGGTCCCCCGTCCCCCCTCCATCCCCCCCCGTCCCTCCCTCGTTCTCCCCTCCCTTCCACCCTTGCTGTCTTTGCTGGCGCCTGCACGGTAGCTCTGTGGGACCTGTTTTTCTTCCTCCCTCCATTTTCCTTTTCCCTCCCACCTTTTCCACACCCCCACCTCTCAACACCACCACCACTCTTCGGTGTAACGTCCCAGCACCCCCCATGGGGAGAGGAGTTTTTTTTTCCTGCCAGGTTGCTGCGTCAATACAATTATTCCTGTGTGCATTTGTTTTATGAGGGGCTGTAACCCAGACTGTTTAAATAGCTCTTTGCTGCTTATTTTAAAGTGCGAATGTTGTTGCTGTGTCCGACCGCTGCTAGCTGGTGTCTGTTCTGATATTCTGTCTGCCGGCAATATTGGGGATTTTTATGGGTTCTTATACTCCTTTACAAGAAAGCAACTGTAGTTTCAGAGAGTTACAGTTAATTACTGTTCAAGATAACAGCAAATTTCACAATGGATACTTCAAACAATTGGAATTTATTTGCTTTATTACCTTAGCTATAAATTGACCTCTTAAGTGCCAAAAATAAGTTCGGTCAGAGAGCCTCACCTTGCTGGTGGATAGCTGCTAACTGGTCGAGAACAAAACCATCATTACAGGCTGAACACCCGGAGGGTGTGACACACAGCTTACACACTCTCCACTTTTTCTTACTTCAGAATAGTTCCTGACTCACCATGAATCAGCTTGGATTTTTTCCAGGGTGAGAAGTGTGTAAGCTATTTGTCAAATTTCTGTCTCAACTTAGAAACGTGTGTGTTATATTGCTAAAATGGTTCTACTGGTGTGTATCCTTTGACCCCTCAGTATCCACTGGTTTTATTATGGTTTTAACTCCAAGCCTAGATGCCCTCCTGACCCTGGCCCCTTGTTTTAAGTTGTGACACGGCGACTTTTCGGGTGTCTGATGTAGATCTACCACATATCCCCACATCTCTTCTCTGTTCCGTTCTTCATGATGCGGGTTTTTGGGTCATTGATCAGCCATTGGCAAATTGTGAGGGATTACAATTCATAGATTCTATGAATTTGTGCCTATGCACACACATACACACACAGAGACACACACGTGTGTCCTTATGTATGTATATATCTGCATGCATATAAACATGTGTATGAATATATGTGTGTGTGTGTGTGTGTGTGGTACTGAATGAACATCTGTTTGCTGATGGAGCCTGGACTCACTCATCTCACTCATAACACCCCTCCCCCACTCCAGGCTACACAGGACATTTAGCTTTTCTTTTTCATCTGCATGATACAGCATATATGTGGTTCTGCTCAATCTCCACACCCTTCAACTCTGCATATGTCTTCACTTTTCTCAGACTGACTGTCTTTTTCTTCCCAATTTTACTTTGCAGGCGAGTGATATGTTGCAAACTTGTGTATTTGCCCTGTGGTTATTCACATTTTTTACTACTGTGTCTTTGTTCCCTCTGCTCTTTCATTCAGTCCACCAGTTGCCACTGCATGTGTGTTTGTGGGGACATCTAATACTGTAAATAGAGGAGCAGTTACACACACACACACACACACACACACACACACACACACAC
Source organism: Fistularia commersonii (assembly GCF_037954325.1). NCBI lineage: Eukaryota > Metazoa > Chordata > Actinopteri > Syngnathiformes > Fistulariidae > Fistularia > Fistularia commersonii. The sequence goes on along the minus strand of NC_141310.1, from coordinate 4,890,574 downwards.
ACACACACACACACACACACAACACACACACACACACAAACACACACACAATCTGCGTAATCTCTGGATATGGATGCTTTGCACTGATTGGCTATGGGTATATTTTGTGTAGCAAGTTAAAGCAGCAAGATAACACGCCTGGGAGTGAGCATGGTCCTTGACCATTACAAGATTCACCGACAGAAAGAACAGAAGTACTGTCACCATCAAGTGTAACTGGTAAAGTGATTAGAGCTCTTGACCAAGTCTAGCCACCGGTCTTTCATCTACTCCTGTGCACACACACACACAGAAACACACACAAACACACACAACCTAAGACCACTGGTAAAAACTTCACTGTGATTGCTACCGGCCTGTCAGTGAACTTCATTGGCTCTCAGCTGAAATCTTTTACGCTCTTCTCACACATTCTGCCACACATATATGCATCTCGTGCAACCTTCTGAACATGAGTCAGAGAGAGAGATAGAGAGAGAACAATGGAGAGAAAGACAGAGGGAGAGAGATGGTTGACCAGACAGACCCCGTGTCCTCTGAGGAGATTCCTCACATTCCTCTGCTTCCCTACCCACTCCTCAACATCCCATTCCCAGTGGCACATCTCAGCTTCGCTTGAATACACTCGGTCAAGTAAACAGCAAGAAAACACTTTCTCTGAGCATTTGTAAAAACATAAAATTGTAATTAGTACAATAATGTGAGAATGGGGATATGTATCCATGCCCTCTTCAGCCATAGGTTTGTCGGTTGATATTTCTGTCTGCGCAAATGTACAGTTGTTTATGGTGATTAGTGTTACAAAGTCGGGGTCTTCCTTCCTCCATATAGAATAAATATCCAAGCTTCCTCCCTCTACCCTCTGACCCTTCCTGTTGCCTGTATCACATATTTCTACCTACAATTTACTTTTCATGACAAAAAAGTCCAATCGTGTGGCCATGGCACTCCCAAAAGAACTTAAATATATAAAAGGTCAAAACAGCATTTGATTGGGCTTTTATTTGAATGGCTACATGTTTGTGCGTCTGTTTGTGTGCATGGATGTGTGTGTGTGTGAGAGAGAGAGGGAGCGAGAGAGAGAGTTTGAGAGAGAGCCAGTATGCATTTGTGTGTGTGTGTGCGTGCATGTGTGTGTGTGTGTGTGTGTGTGTGTGTGGCTAGATCCTCAGCATGGGAACAGCTGTTCAGAGCAGTACTGGCCACACACACATGGATCTGATTAGCACTTGGTGACTCCCTCCCTCCTGCCCTCCCTGCTCACCTCCCTCCCTTTTCAGCAGGGGCCGCGGCACGCTGGCGGCACCAATAATTTTAATGCCTAGTCTGAGTCTGCCAGGAGCACAAGCACACGTGTGCGCTCCCACACACACAAGGCACGCAGACAAACACGCACACACACACACACACACACACACAGACATACACATCCACAGACTCTTGCCAAGAGAGGCAGCAGTAAGCTCCCATGCCTTGATCTGCTCTTTTCCTTTTTCCTCCCCCTCCTTTGTCCCTCTTCCCCTCCCTCCGCTGTGGTTACCCCTGACCTGCTCCCTCTCCCCATCATAGATTTTCTACCTTAACAAGTTCAAAGGTGACCTGTGGAGGTCTTTATGTCCTGTACTGCTGTACACTAATCCCCTTGTAAATGTTATATATTGGTTATACCTCTTGGCCTTTCTTCCCTCCCCATATTTCTTGTCATCTTTCTATCCGTCTGTCTGTCCGCCCATCCATTCATCTGTTTGTCTGAGAGCGCGGGAATCATAGGGGCGACATGGAAGGGGCTTCGAGGATGGTTGAAGAGTAGCGATACTAAGAAGCTGGGACAGGAGAAGATGCTGAGGTACAGATATATAAGTGGTTAAGTGTTATGCATAATGGGAGACAAAAGAGAGGCCATACAACAAGCAACACTCTGTTCTTTCAAAGTAAAAATAACATCAACCAACTATTCATGTAAAATGACAGCAAATATAAATTAGTCTCACATGCTTATGGCTTTAGTCATTTGGAATATGTATCTTTCCATCTTTTACTGTGCCAGTCTCTCTCTCTTTCTCTCTCACTGTGCCTCTATCTCTGATTTATGTGAGCTTCCTGTTCCTTAGACAGATCCTCATTCAGAGAATAGATTGGGAGCTTGTGGTCGACTCGAGAGATTACACCCACCAGTGCCTGCCATTGTTGTTAGGTAGTTAGTTCCAAGTGATTGCCATCTGGACAGACTCTTTGCATGGTTATCCTTATTTTTTATGACTGTAATTTTCAATGAGAGCGTTTAAGTGTGTAAAAAGGACTTGAATTGCTTTTTCTCCGCCTAAATGTTAATTTTTTTGTAGATATTGGTTTTACTGTATATTTAGTGTGAAAAACAGTTATTGACATCAATAGCCACTAGAGGGCGCCAGCGCTCCACTGCGAGAAGTTTGACACTGCAAACATCAATAATCGAGAATCGAAGAAGTGGAGAATCTTTTGGGATCCTCCACAGGTAGATCAGAATTAGTGATTTGTGTGAAGTGTGTGTGTGTATGTGTGTGTGTGTGTGTGTGTGTGTGTGTGTGTCTTCAAGGTTCAATTCATTCTGTGCAACTGGGTGACTTGGAAAGTGTGTATGTGTGTTTTAAGGGAATGAGGATATGGACCAGCTGTTAAATTGCTTGGTAATTGCTGCTGTGAGTGTTTGTGCACGCGCATGTGTATGCGGCGTATAGTGTCATTACTTGGGCTGTGTTGTGGTAGACTGCCGGCTCCACACACCCGGCAACTCTGTAATTACTCAGGCCAACGCTGCTACACACTGTAAGCTTGTAGAGTCTGTGGTCCTCTTTCTCTCTGTCTCCCCCCTAAACTCTTCCTCTGTGATTCTCAGTGTGGTCCCAGCTCTGGTTTGGCCTTGAGATCTGTCTCCTCTGTTTCGGAATGTGTCGGCACTCGTAGCCAATCCACCCTCACGCTCACACTTCACTGACAGCACACACACACACACACACACACACACACACACACACACACACACCATTGCGTGTGTTATGCACACAAAGCTGTATCATAATGTATTGGTTTCTTTGACCAACCTGACCAAGCCAATTGATTTAAAATGACCTTGCTCAGATGAACATATTTTAAAGAATGAGCTAATATGTACCAGACCATTTTTGAAATGGTCTTGTCAGCATTACCTCGGCTTTAGTGTGTGCACGCGTGTGTGTGTGTGTGTGTGTGTGTGTGTGGCACATTTAACACTATCCCTGAAATTTCAAAGCAGTGAGCTTACTATTTGTGGTCTGACATACCCACACTTGGTATTTAAATGACCATTTGAGGGTTAAGTCTCAGTGGAAGTGCTTGGGTGAGAATAAGGAATAATGTTAGACATTCAGTTGTGGTGGTTACATTTAGGACAAATGAACAATTCTGTAAAATTGCATGTGTATAAAATCATCTTTTTGGACCGGGACAAGCCTGTCATTGACAAGGCTTTTTTGACCTGAGACACTCCAACCTTGATATTAGCTCCTGAAATTCCCTTGTTTTCCACAACAAACTCTCATATCCATTCTGAGATGATGCACATACAACAGTTGTGTCGCTGTGATCCTGCCGGTATGTATGCTTGGGCCTATATCAATGCTACTTCTATTAGTGTGTGCGTGTGTGTGTGTGTGTGTGTGTGTGTGTGTGTGTGTGTGTGTGTGTGTGTGTGTGTGTGTGTGTGTGTGTGTGTGTGTGTCAGTGTGTGTGTGTGTGATCCTGTGTAGTTCTGCCAGCTTCCATCAGAGGCTAAGCCACATCTCTAACCAGTTTGAGAGCCTCCCTATCTCTGCCCACACAGACTGGACTGCTGGGCACGCGTGTGCACACACACACACACACACAAACACACTGATGAACAGACAGACACACACATGAAGATCCACCCATACACAAAGTCAATAATAGTGATGAATACACATACTGTGCACACACGTGCTTATTTTATGTGCGAGTTTTGCTCATGCTGTCCCCTTCTTTCTCACTCTCTTTTAGACTCCCGTGAAACATGCACACGCACATGCACACACACACACACATGCACACGCACACACCGACTCCCTCTCCCAGCATGGCTAAACTAGATTAGTGTGTATAAAGGCTCATAATCCCTGCTGCCTCCCTAGCAGGCGGAGAGGAGCCTGTCCTCCAAATTAGGTTGGCCTCTTCGGGTGATGAGTGGCTGCCAGCAAGGGTCCAATGGTTTGATTTGTATGTGTGTGTGTGCATATTTTTACATCCGTGCATGTTCTGTGAACCACACATCTCCAGCTGTCGCTTGTCCACACACTGACAACCACCTGAGGGAAGGACAGAGGAATATTGCACTCAGGACCCAATGACGCAGCGTCTCATTTAGTAATGGTTTATTTTCTGCATATATTCCTAAACATCCCTCTAGTAATGTTGGCCATATATTGTGCCATAAATATTAACAGCAGTACTTTAAACTTAACAGTAGAACTTATAAGTGTTCTACTTATTCATAGGCATAGGGGCATCTAATATCTTCTGATACGATTGTCATAAGTGCACTGGAAACAATTGTTGGTATTTTCTTTTGTTATGTTTTGCTTTGTTTTGTTATTGTTGATTATATTAATGCATTACAGAAGTCAAATCTAAATTACAGCTCACCCTAATACTGCTATGCAAGCAAATATATAGTTGAATATTTCAAGAAATGAGCATGGTGGTTAGATTTCAAACCACCACTATCACATTTCACCTACCTTGCACAATATTGAATACTGAAATTTCCGCATTGTGGGACAATTAAGGGAATATTCTATTCGATTGATTGTTTGTCTATTACAGAAGTCTAATTCTATCCAAGATTTCTCTGCAATGCATCATTTCTTGGTATTGCTAGTTGTAGGTGTCTACCAAAAGATTTTGTGTTTAAACACAGTAGGAGGGATATCATGTGACTCCCTGAACTTGAGCTGAACTAATGACGTCCAGGTGTAACAGCATAGTGCCATCATAGAGATAACTGTCACACCACCAATATACATTCGTTTAAGGGCCCTATTAATAAATCTATATTTGTGTGTTCGACATGATTTGCCCTTTACTTTTTAAGAAGAACATAGCTTGTTCATTATCAATAAACTAAGACCCTAATGGTTGATTCTGATTTCTGCCACCACTCTTTTGATTAATGGGTTTCTGAACATATGGCTAATGGAGCTTCAGCCTTTTTGATGTGGTAAATGCTGTCCTTCCTTTACCCTCTGTAGTGCTTATCATCATGATTCAGCAGGCTGACTGTTAAACCAAAGCTGTATTAGCTATGGGGCAACACTCTTTGGGGTCTTTAGTGAACTAATAGTGAAGGGCCCATAGGGAAGCATAGTAATTGGTCTTTATTTATGCTGAGTGAATGCTATGATTAACTAATATCCCCTCTTGGTGAATATATGCGCACATGTTACATGCTTGTGGCAAACACCCATGTATACACAGTCACATGCACACTCACTCACTTACACACAGACACCTACACACATGCATTGTAGTCAAATTGAGTGGAGAATTGAGCATTGAACTAATGGGGCTATGCTGGACTTTATTTCAAGTTATAGTGAGGCAGTTTGTAGTTTACATACACTAGTGCATAGAATTGCAAGAGGGACAATGCACGTTTTTAATGCTTGTGAAACAAAAACGCAAGAACTGGGATGATAGCATGCCATATATGATTTTATTCTTCTCTGAATTTGTAAAGGGGCAATGCCAATATCAAAACTATGTTGGAAAGTTCCATCAAACTATCAAAAAATTCACTGGATTTAGGGAAAGAAGCACAGTATACGTATGTGTGGTTATGTGTTGTTTGCCTCCTTCCCTGCTAATGAGCTGAGGGCAGCAAGGCCATACTGCCTTTTGAAAGGACAGACGGCAAGCGTAGAAAGTTGCACATGTTGGGCTGCACAGCCTACTAGACTTACACACAAAGGCCGCGTGTGTCATTCAAGTTCCGCCTCTATTGCTCAGCATCAGTATGCATGGTGCATGTACCTGTGTGTGTTTGTGTGTGTTGTGTGTGTGTTGTGTGCGTATGCTTATGTATTGTGGAATCCCCACAGTGACAGTGTTCTCATGTGTTTACTCCTAGTGTAGAAACTGAACACCAGGCAGTAATCAGAGCTGCAGAGAGAGGATCAAAACAACAGTGTTCCCTCATTATGGCTCCTGCAGATCACATTTTAGACCCCCCCCCCCTCCTCCACCAAACTACGGCACGTGTATGTTTCAATGTTATGTGCACCATTTTCAGATAAAGCGATTAAATGAAACATCGGCTGACTGCGCTATTGCGACTGTTTCGATGTGTCCCCATGAATACCTTGCAAGAAACATTTTACACATTTATTCAAAAAGATAATGGGTTAAACCCAAACTTTAAACAAACACTGAAGAGTAATGAACTTGGATTCTTTTAATTTTTTCAACATCAATATCACAATAGAAGCTGGTTTTAGTCTCAATTTATGATTCTGCTTTGTTGCTGAATAGTGCAGGTTAGAAACATAACTCAATAGATTAAGTGTCACAGCGTTATGATATTTTTCAGTTTATTGGAGTTGATTTTTCTCAAGCATTATGATGAAATAAATCTTTTACAGGATCAACCTCTTTTTCTTGTCAATGATTGTACCTAATTTCTTTTCCACGTTTATTCTTTAATCCTTCTATTTAATTTCTTGTTAATTACTTCATTCTTATTTTTTGTTGATTTTGTGGAAATCCTCTGCCTGTTTTTGCAAATTTATTATATATATATGTTGTATGTTTTTATTCTACTTAATTTTTCAATTTCAAAAATCTGCTTTACTATGTTCAACAATTTCTCCCAGCTCAAATTCACATCTCCTATTATGAAAACACATTGACATATAATTTTCTGTATTCCTAAAGTTCTGAATATGCATAATGTTTTTTTTTTCAAGTATAACTTCTGATGCTCACTGATGTCAAGGTTAAGTCCACAGTAATTCACGTACTTTTGAGGCAGCTGCTGAACTGAAGTTAGCTGCACATCATTTTCATCGGCTCCCAGATGATTCCCTTGATTGAATTAGCATAACCTGGCCCTCGTCTATCCTTCTCTCCCTCCCCTGTTTTTTATATTATTGTATTATCTCCGCCTCCCTAACCCTCCCTCCCTGTTTTATGTGGCCTAGTAATGAGACAGTGACAGATTACCCTGAACCTTTTTATCTCTCTCTCATCTCTCCCCCACTCTCTCTCAAGACGGAGACCCGCTATGAGCTTTGGTGTATAAGAGCTGAGGTAAGAATGTGCCAGTAACATATGACAGGTGAAGGTTTGTGAGCTCAGGTGACCCGTATTAGTGAGGAACACGTCAGTTATTTTGCATCCACTTTGCAACAAATATTCTTTGTAGTGCTGCTACTACTTATACGCCATAAAAAACATAATTGGATATTTGTGCAGTCTATATTTTACTCTTTGTTCGAAAGAGTAAAGAACATTAGATTCACAGTAATATTGCATCGTGGATTTTTGTCACATAAGATATTTAGATCTGCATTTCTCTAGGAGTGATGGATGGTTGTTGGCTAAGAATCTCTTTTGTCATGCCTTTGCCAATTCTTTCACTTTTGCTTGTCTACTTGTGTCTCATGTCCACGTGACGGGTTTTTGGTCATTTATTAGCACTGTCTTTCTGGCACATTGCTTTTACATACCTTTAAAATTTTGAGATATAGAAACAAAGATGGTGGCTTCTTCTATTGACATCTGTGTGGCTCATACATGAGACTCAACTTGTGAAATGTGTTTTCTCTACGTGATGGAGCTCTCATTTCGCAAGGCATTTGCAGATTTGAGTGTTGTGGAGTAACCAAGGTAAATACTGACCCAGCAGTCACATAATTATCATAAGAGCCTCCCATTACTATGTTATAAAACAGCAGTAAACTTGGATTATTAAGAAGAGCTTAGAATTGAACTTTGACGCAAAGGAACTGCATACTTACTGTGGTGGGTAAAAATGTAAATCTATACTGAGGTATTTGTGATTTTCTCAGCTCTCTCACACTGCCACACACACACTCGCTCACAATTTTGCACCCGTTTCAAGCATGCTTATCTGTTGTCCTTCAACTGGTAGCTAAGGTCAGATTGTTTATGTGCAGTATGTGTTGATGCAAAGCGCCATATGTGAATATCTATGTATATGGGAGCCTTTGTTGGACTGTGTATTTGAGAAAAGCTCCAGTAATCCTATTGACAGAGACATGGCTTTGTTTCAGCTCATCAGCAGCTGTCTTGTTAGAAGTTGAGCCGTCCGGTTCTCTTTAGCCGCAGGAGTCACTTATGAGTTGCTTCCACCCATGTTGATCCGTGTCAATGAAGTCTTATAAAAAAATCTCTCCCCATGCCTTTCTAATCTGATTTTGGGAACATATTGTTTTATAATGCGTTCATATTAGTTATTCATCTCATTTATTTGTTCTCTGTGATTCATGTGTAGTTATCTTGTTGTATACACACACACACACACACACACACACACACACACATGCCACCCACTCCCCACCCCAACCCCACTCATCGCTCACCCTGCTCTGGTGGTTCTGTGGTCCACTCCACCCCTGGCTCACTGCTGTCTCAGTGTCTCAGAACACACATTCATTATCTAATCTTCCTCTATGTTTAATTTACAGCCTTGGCTGCTGCTGCCATATGCTCCTTTTGTCTCTGCCTACTGACAATCTCTCACCACTCATACATACACACTAGCACACACACACACACACACACACACACACGCAAGCACACATGCACAAATACTTCTCCCCGTAGCTCTGCACTAACCTTCGACTTCAGGAAAAAAAAGGACAACAAAAACAAACATGCCAAAGAATGCCCCCACCCACCCACCACCCTTTAGCAACGCTTCTCAACCTCCACACAAGCATGTGTTGACACAGACATAGGTGTGTGTGTTTGTGTGTGTGTGTGTGTGTGTGTGTGTGTGTGTGTGTGAGAGAGAGAGAATGTGAGCATTTGCCCGATAATGTCTGGTTGTGTGTTTATATTGTCTGCTGACAGAGCTCTCAGGCAGAGGTGCTTTGAGAGGAGAATGTCTAGTTCGAAGGGACAGATATTTATTTAGACTGGCATTAATTCTCTTTTGTTATGTTTTTCTCCCCCTCTCCAACAGACCATTATTATACATAGGATGCTCCTTTTAACCTCATATTTTATTTGCCTTTATTTTAATACTGGAATCATATAGAATGTGGTAATCCTGTTGCTTTGGATGTCACTCCCCTCCCCCCCTCTTGTTTCATTAGTTCTCTCTATAAAAGCCACAACAAATTCTGCTATTTTTCTGTATATCTGTGTACATGGTGATGCAGAACGGGATTTACAGACTGTGTGCTCATCCAGGGGCAGCTAATGTAGTGTCAGTGTGAAAAATAAATGGGCTGAGAGCAGCCATGCTGTAGATGAGCACTCCCAGGCCTTTTTACACAGCGCTGCTGTGAGAAGAGCTCCTATCCTTATTCATTTTCATGGCTCTGCAGTCCTGCTATTGACTTAAAGTGCAGTGATGCAACAAACTACTCCAGAGCATTTGGGAAATATAATGAGCTCCAGCGACTGGTATTCAAATATGAAGTGTCAAGGGCAGGAGACGAGTGAATGTAACACTATTGGATTAAGAGTGTGTTTCCTGTTTGCTTTGCTCAGGATGTGACTGAAATGCTGTGTTGTTCGCCTTCAACTTTATCCCGGCCACCGCAGATTTTCTCCCCTTTCTCCTTTGCATGCAACCTCCCCTGCTCCTCTGGTCAGTAACACATGTTTTGAAATGACGTATTCACACAGTGAGACACTTTCAACAAGGGTGTGTATATGAGAGAGGCACACAGAAACAGAGCTTGTGGTTAGCAAGGCTTTCTCGCTGGCTCCAGAGGCCCTGGCCAAGTCAGCGGTGAGGTTTGGCTCGATTCTCCCAACACTGCGCAGTCTCGCAAAACACACACACACACACATGCACGCAATACCCCTGTCTCTGTCCCTGCTACATCTCACTCTTGCATTGACCCATCCTCATGGAGCGCTCTGTCTTTTCCGTGCGCACCCTCCTTTCTCTGCCGCTGCGCGGAGATGGCAGATCATTTTTAACGGTTCCAGTCCAAAGCCAAGTTTGCCAGCAGTGAGATTTCCCCCTTATGCACCCGTACCGTCTTAGTTTCTCACCTTCTTCCTTCTTTATAATTCAAAGACCACAAACAGTTCTTTTTCCAGCATTTGAAAACAAAACAAAACTAAACACAACAGAAAAAAAAGAACCTTCGATTTACCAGCGGGTACAAGGAGGTGTGAGGGATTGATCCTATCAAGCCCGTGGACACAATCTTGCAAAATTCAGAGACAAGGAATTTTCAAATGGATGCTCCGAGGGGAGAGAAATGAGAGATGTACGAGTGAGCAACGAGAGGTTGGGAGGTGTGATTAAGTGATGCAGTCTCTTCGTGTAGTCTCCAGGCTGTGGGGGGTGGAAGGTTGAAGGGGGGCTGTTAATGTGGCGTTAAAACAGATTACAAAGCCCAACAGATCCAGCTGGGGATCACTACCAGGTGAGCAGTGGAGAGAAATGAGCAGGGAATGACAAAGGACAACAAATGAAAGGATGGGTGGTGGAGTGGTCTAAAATGCCAGTCCCTTTCCTGATTTGCAGATTTTGTGTTCTTTCTTTTGTTTTCAATTGTTTTTTTCTTTTAATTCAAGCTCACTGCTCTCTGTTTCTGTCTCAAGCCCCGTTGGTATTCCAAGTGCCGCTTGTCATCCAATGGCAGCGGGAGCGGGGAGTCATCGTGTGCCTCGCTGCCTTTTTACGAGCAAACATAAAAACGCACAAAGCCGGTGCCTTTTTTAAAAAGACATGACACTTTGTAGGACAGCCTGCAGAGAAAGACGTGAAAAAAGAAGGTACGGTGCAACAGCCTGTCAGTTCATTGCTCACCTCTGCTAATCTGTCCTCTCCTCATCCTTTTACACTTCTACCTCCTGTTCTGTATTGCAAATTTGCAGTGAACAGCTGAATGCTTATGAATTAATATTTTCTTGTGAAAGCAACTGCACTTAAAGACACAGCATTCCTCCCCAATGTAACTCAAGACTTAACCATTAATTCTTTTCACATGAGTATGAAAGAAACGGGCCAGTGCTGACACATGAGGCGGCGACATCTTCTCTGCCTGCATTGCCAATGTCAAATTATATGGGCAGACACTGCAGATTAATTCATTGTTGACATTCCCCATGCGTTAATTCTCAGTTCTGCAGAGATGTTGTGAAGTGGCATCATCTCTCAACTCTAGCCAGAGACAGAAGGAGAGCATGGCGACATGTGGTCGTGAGGCTGGAGTGGAACAGTGATTGTGAAATGTGTTCTCCTTATTGTGGCCTGTGTGTGTGTGTGTGTGTGTGTGTGTGTGTGTGTGTGTGTGTGTGTGTGTGAGCACACGCGCTGCAGGGGAGGTTAGAGTAGATGATTAGCTGCCACTCCCTCTGGCTTATTATTTGGGCGTCACTCTTCTGGACATCTGGGCACCTACTGATAGTCTGGGAACTTTTTAAACTTTTCACTGGTGTGAAGGACCACTCCCAAGAGTTCAGAGTGGCTTCAGATTTTTTGCTTATTTGACTCTGTAGTTGTAGCCATCAGTTAATGGAAGCTGAGGGAACATCCTCGGTTTGAGGTTCTCATATCAATAGCCCAGCTTTTTAGATAAAGAGGACTTCAACTCGTCGTCTTATGACCTTATCTGGCGGATCTATTATTGAGGAAGGACAGTATTGAAATGAAATGATGTTTCTTACTTCATTATTTTATATCAGTTTCTGGTTAGTTGTGGATCATTTGGGCTATTGTTTTTTTTTTACAAAACGAATTAGTCTTTTAAATTAAAAATGTGGTTGAAATGTGAAGAACTGCATTTCCAAGCTTCGATAAGTACTTGAAAAATAGTAAAATAAACACCACTAATGTGATACTGGTAATGTTTGGATATTTTTGTAACATTTTTGGAATGTTGCTGGTCTGTTGTTTTATTTCATTTTTTTATCTTTTCCAAAGTAAATAAATTGATTTTAGCTGCTGTTCAATCTGTTAATTGTCATACACTCAAATGACAAAATGTTAATTCAGTATAAATATTGACAAATCCAAATAGCTTAGATAGTTTGACTGATTATGCCTTTTTGATAAATTGTAATTACGTAATTCTGCATGTCTCTCAACCACTCATCTGTCGACTATTTAATGCTATTAATTGAATGGTGTCTTGAGACCAGCTGAGGTGCTTGAGTGTCAGAGGTGCATGGGTGCACAAATCTACACCTGTACCTCTCACTGTTATTGAATGTAGTATGTGCACACACACACACACACACACACACACACACACACACACACACACACACACACACACGCACGCACACATCCACACATTCACATTGCAAAAAATACATCATGGCCTCTGTACCTGATTCTACCAGCTGCTCACTGTACCGCTACCGTGAATGTCTTGTTGCTAGGATACACACACACACACACACACACACACACACACACACACACACACACACACTGGGGAGTAGCTCACCCCATGTCATCCATGCTCAGTGTGGGTCCATAGGTCGCCAATGTGCTTTGTATGATAACCCCACCCCCACATATACAGGCAGAACACATTGTGTATCACCCCTGCGGTATCAGTCCTTGGATTTCATTTAATAACCATATCTTATATGTTTGGCTTCAAATAAATATTTAATCAAAATGTTTATATAAGCCCAAGAATACATCCATTATCTCTGTCTCTTATTAATTACAAGTGATTAACTCCCTGGACAAGAGGGGGCAGGATAGAGACTACATTGTCAATGCAAGAATACCATTAGAGGGCACTATCTGTCTATTTACCTCCTTCTCTAATGGTGGAGCATCACCACCTCTACATCAGCAAGAATCCCTTTAACAGCGGCTTCCTCCGTCCTCTCTCTCTCTCTCTCTCTCTCTTGCCTTTCTACTTCCATTTTTGTCTTTTTGTCACTTTCTAAGCCCTGTGCGGGTGCTGATCCTGGACCACCATGTTCTTCCCTCCCTCTTGGTTTCTTTCCCTCCTTGTGTTTTCGATCCTTACCCGCCTCTTTCCTTGTCCATTATATGACCGCCTATTTGTGATCTATTCCCTTTTTTTGCTTCCTTCCTTCTCTACCTCTGATCTCTCATGTCTCCATCTCTTGTTTTGCCTTCCTGCAGCGGTTGAGAGTCCCCTTTATAGAGCCTCCCTTCCCTTCCTTGCTTCATCTCTTCCTTCCTCCCACCCTCTCTCCCTCCTTCCCTCTGAATGCATCACTCTTGCCCCTCAGGCTTTGTTCTGTCTTAATCAGGAGCTTAAGTGTTGCATTCTCACCCAGACAATGCCTGCCATTCAGTCTGGGCCTGTGTAAATAGGTGTGCCCTGTTAGTGTGCCAGCAGGCATGCCATGCCAGCCTTGCTGCGGTGATCAGCTATGGCCCCAAGCTACACACAAACACACGCACACACACACACACACACACACACACACACACACACACACACACACACACACACACACAAAGAGAGAGGGCGAGAGAGACACGTGCGCTTGCATACACATCTGCACTAGGAGGTGGAAGAGCAAAACTTACCGAAGGCTGCCTTTTGAAGTCCTGCCATACAAAAAGCATGGAAGCAACACAACGCAAAAACACAAGCGTGAGCACAAACACTCAAATGGGTTGGACTGTTTGAATATTCTTTATTTTCCAGCTTCTCCGTTACCGTAGTTGCTCCTTTTTAATATGCCTGGTTCTGACTTGAGCTTTTTAGTTCCTTGGTCATAAACAGTCAGAAGTTATATTTGAATAGTGCAAGTGTAAAGTATTGCCTCAAGCTTTAGTCAAGTAGTGGCTGCAAGAGATAAACAGCCTGTTTCTAGTCCACCTGGCAGGCTCTGTTTTTTTAGAAGGCACTGTAGGCCTCTTCCCAGCTGGATGATGGTTGCTGTCAGAATGGTGTGTCAGATCCAGGCAGTCATCTTCCTCCCAACACCGGACCATCTGTCCGCATCCATGATGATATTCCATCCATCCATCCCTCGTCTGCTGCTTATGCTTCTCTGGGTCGCAGGGGATGCTGAAGCCTATTCCAGCTGCCATTGGGCGAGAGGCGGAGTACACCTTGGACTGATCACCAGTCAATCGCAGGGCCACATATACAGACAGACAACCATTCACTCTCTCATTTGGGGCTATTTTTCCCAATTTTTCCATGATGATATTCTACCTGAAAATAAGGGCTGGTGAGAGGGTGATGAAAACACTGTGCATCAACAGTCAGACTGAGAGTAACCTGTACACACGCATGCACGTGCACACACGGGCATGCACACACAGAGCAAAATCAATAAACACTACAGCATCTGCCTTATTATACATATACCCAATCAAGTGATCAATATCCACTTAGCCATTATTTTATTGTCCATTCATTAAAAATAACAAAAAACCTAAACATCCAAAAAAGGAGGAATTTTGGAAAAGAGAAAAAAGCATGGATTGATATGTCAACATACAATAAGTGGACAATAAATAGTGAAAATAAAAGAGCAGACACTAGCCCATACTATCTGTCCTCCTCAGATGGCGGTTTGGGCTTGTTAATCTATTGCCTGGTAACAGAGACAGCCTATCAACAACAGCCACACCCCTCTGCACATGCTCATAGAGGGGGGATGATTTGGATCTTTTAGGGAAAAAAACGGGCACACCACACAAAAAACATGCACACACATAAAACTCCCCACAAATCCTGGCCTGTCATTGCTCTCCATTGTTTAGCTGCAGTTGCTTTCTCCTGGTGTGACTGCCAGCAGATGGCTAGCACTGAGCTGTCAGAGTCAGCCTGGGGCCCACACACAGGCACACATGCTCATGCGCGTGCGCATACACACACACCACACTCACACACACCACACTCACTCACACACACACACAAACATACATACTCAAAAGTGTGAAAGAGTGAGAAACAAAGAGGTTCTTATTCCACACACAACATATGCATGTGTTTCCATAAAAGTATAGCTATCATCGCAATTAAAGAACTGTTGATCTTATCGGATATTCATATAACATATTGTAATACTGTTTTTTACGCTCACACATGCACACAAACAAACAAATGGACAGGCTCCTGTCATATTGTGGAGGCACTCAGCTACAGGAGCCCCTAATGACCCCTCTCCCTGTAATGAGTGTGTAATCCCATAAAAGGTCCGCCTTACACCATTAGCATGTGTAAAGGTCATTGTGTTTGCTCCTGTGTGTGTGCATAACTAACTGTTTTTAGAATCCTGTTTTCTTCTGCCATCCTTTGCATCCTCTTGTGCATGCATGCACTTTGTGTGCACCGCTGTGTGTGTTTTTTAAAGTGATTAAATTGGGGCAGAAGCAGGTGTGAGGCCTAATGGAGGATATCGGCATAGCATCAAAGCAGCTGCTGCAGCCTGGGGTCATCTTGGGTCATCCAGAGGTGATAGGTCGGGGCTGGGGTGAGGAGTCCGCTGTAGCTACATGACATTCCTCTAGTCACTAATCATAGCTCTGATGAATGGCTGCAATGTGGCAGCTGGTAGACAGGAGGCCACAGCTGAATGTGTGTGGTGAGGTCAAAGGAAGATATAAAGGCGTGCGTACAGAGGGAGTGGGAAGGATAGATGGTAAGAGGAGAAAAGGGGGGATCTATACGTTGCAGCTAATCTCACACACACATTCACACAAGCTGGCAGAGTATTGACTGCACAAGGCTGTGATCCTGAAGGAGCTGTATATCAGAGAAGACAAGAACAACAACACAGGCTTTTGTCAATGTCTGGAAGTACACACACAGGGCAGGCATGCACACACACATACACACATACTCACACACACACACACACACACATACACATGCTGTGTTGCGTCTGCAGAAAGTTGGGACTAATGACAGGGTTTGTGTAGCGTGTGCTCACTCAGCTGCCCCCTGGACACACTTCACCCACCCAGCAAAAAACAGCCCTTTGTGTAGCTCTCCCTCTCCCTGTAAACGTGTATCTCTCTCAATCTTGTTCTCGCCGTCTCTCCACTTTCCTTTACTCCGGAGAATACAGTCGTTTTGCTGTGCTCTGCTGTATATATTACATACTCTATATTTTCCTGGGGCTTGACAGCAGATGTGTAAGTGCTGGAGTGTTTTCGGCTGACACCGGCCTTTTGTATTTTTCAGTAAATGGCAGAGTAATCCACATACATTAAAAATGACATTTTGAAACAAACTCAGTTTGATATAAAGTGTTCAATGATGACCCTATACATTAAATTGAGTTTTGGAAGTGTGCTAATATATCAGGTCCTTTGAAAAAACTAAAAAAAAAAAGCAGTATTTGTGGAAAATGTATGTGTTTTATCTAAATCATCATAGTCATCCACAACGCCAAGCGCCCCAACACTTCCAGTAATTGTGAAAACACAATCCTGCAGTTGTCTTAGCGTGAAATTTGGCAAGGGTTCCCAGAGGGAGGTCACAAGACACTGATGGGGGATTCTGTGGTGATTTCCAGAAGTCAAAGAAACTTTTGAATGATTACAAAACGGGTACAATATTAACCACAAGTGTTATAAGATCAATAGCTGCAAGAAGAAAAAACAAAAAAACTAGTAATGCAAAATGTCGAAAATTAATATTTTACTATTTTGCATTTTGCAGTGTTTTGTGTTTATTTCTGCAGAAAATTAATGACATTTTGCCATGCAGTGACCCAAGATTGCTCATCTCATTGTATCTATGGAAAATATATTACATATCATTCAGCTGTGAATAACCTCAAAATGTGAGATATACCCTCTAAAGACCAAATGGCAAAAAAATTTAGGACTGCGCAAATATTTGGCAAGATATGAACTAAAATAATGAAGAAATATCCTCATCTAAAATTAATTTGAGATACCGGGATTTGGAAATGACGATCTTAATTTGTCAGAATTTGTCACAACAGTTCCCTTTGAAGTTAGGAGAGGCCGATTTGAGATGTATTCGTCTTTGGCACCCTACTTTTAGGGGGTGGGAACCTGAAAATATTGGGGACTCGGGATTGTGTTCTGTAGTCCTGCAGCTTGTGATATTACTGCTTGGGATCAAATGAGTTCTTTATCCCACTAACACGATTAGCACTGGAAAATGACTGAGGAGCATGCTTCATATTTTCTGTTTTGACTTCAAACACAGCAATTGCATTAATGTCATAATCTATCACAAAATGTAAACATAAAATAAACTAATGACCTGAGTTTTATTTCAATATGTCAACAAAGAAAAGGCTTAATAATTAATCAATAATGTATTTGGTTTCTTCGCATACGGCCATAAACAACAGGCATTTACATTTCATTGCAAGGGGTCATTCTCGGATAAATGCTACCAATACTCTTGTCAATACAACCCTACCACCACCACTGCGAGTTCCTGCAATTAAATAAATAGTGATACATCATGAATGATTCTACCATGATGATAATGATGAGGATTATACTCATAATAATAATCAATCTTGTCCTTTATGTTCCCTACTCTGACAACTAAACACCACAGTTGATTGACTTTGTACTGCTTCAGGTGCATTCTCAAATCTATGAGGTAATGAGTGTGTGCGTGCATGAGTGCGTGTGTGTGTGCGCACTTGCGTGTGTTTATGTCTTGTGTATCGCTGAAATGTAAGCGGTCAAATAGTCAGCTTGTTTTTGCCCCGACAGCCTGGCCAAGCAGGAAGAAGTCAATCGATAGCACTTACCCTTTTCCTGTTAGAGTTCCTAATAGACCTGGGAGAAAGACACGGGCCTGCAGTTGTCACCAGCTATGTGTGTCTTTTGTGTGCTCATGTCGGTAATTGTCCTCCAAATTTTTGTGTATACAACATTGTGTCTGAGCTGAGTAAGATTGAGTGTACATGTATTAGTCGACTGTCAGCCCAAGGACACACTGTAATACCATTAAAACGCTTGCCTTTGTCATCCATTCACTATTATCATATTTAAGGTCTAAAATTACAGGATCCTAAAATGAAGCTGATCAAGCTAATATATCAGTATTTGAACTCAAATGAAAAAAAAATCGAGTTAAAGTAACCCAGATGGAAGCAGTCTCACATTCACCGTAAAATGCATCCCTCTTGCACAGGTTGTGTAGAAGGGGTTATCTGATCAGTGAAATATCTGATGATGAGGAAATGTCTGCATTTTTAATCTTGGGAACATGTAGAAAATACTGGATCAGATACTAAGCTCCGATCTGTTCCTGGACATCCCTGATGTGAGAACAGGTTGGGTGTATAACTCCATTCTCCATTACTGCCACTGCTTGCCGATGACTCGCCAGGCACTAATATATACTCTTTGTATACCATGTCTGCACAGTGTCAAGAAAGGCGCCCTCAAATGAAAGACATTCTTCTTCTTCTTCTTATTATTATTATTCCAGTGAGCAATATCCAGAACCCTGCGCTTCATCTGTGTTTGTCATAGCTTTGAGGAGCACTGTGCACAACCAAGACCTAAATATTCCACTGATTATGCATAAATCTAGGTAACATTTATACTTGCTATTGTTATTTTACGTAAATACCACTGGGAAATATTTGTCTTGGCACAATATTGGGGTCAGCATCAGGCATGTAATTGGATGCGATGCAATATGAAGTCTTTTACTTGTACTTTGACCAGTTTGATGTGAAATGAATTGTGATTGTATTGTATATCTTGTAGCCTTCAGTTATGTCATCTGTGTGTATGTATGCATCTTTTGCCTGGCTAGCCACTGTAAGAGCCAGGGCAAATTCCCTTAATATCATAAATATTCAGAGCTATTTACAAGCCAGAACAGAACAGACAATGCCCTTTAAAAAGGATCACTGGTGCATGCATGTGCACCTCGGTGGGAATAAACATCTATTGTGTTATTTTGTCTATTCAGCTGCCCTAGGTGTGAGGCTCGCTTCTGTTAGGCTTCCTGTCCCTTTGCCCTTGGATGACCCATGTCTGACCTGTGTTTGGACTCCGGTACTCCTCTTGGCTGTGTCCCCTGTGTGTGTCTGTGCATTTGTGCCTGTGTGTCCAACTAGCATTGGGTGGTATGGTGTAATTTGAGCCCATGGCTAGGACAGGGCTGCTGCAGAGCCCATCCAGGCGGAAAAAGCAAGACATTGGAGCCGCAGGGCAGACAGCTAGAGGAGAGCAAGATAGGGATTGAGGGAGAGACAGCTGAATGAGGGAAAGGGAATTATAGAGATAGAGGGAGGAATGGAGAAAGAGAGAGAGAGAGAGAGAGAGAAAGGGAGAGAGAGCGAGTAATGGACATAGAGTAGCAAAACTCTTTTTAACTCCTTGTCTCTATGGAAGAGAGATGTCAGTCTGTGTCAGTTCGCTCCACTAACCAGCCTGTAGCAGGAGAAACAGATCTCTCTCTCCTTCTCCCTCTCCCTCTCCCTTTCCTTCTCCCTCTCCCTCTCTTTATCCCCCCCCCCATCGCACTTTCTTAGTTTCTCTGCCTCTCACTCCCTCCCACACCATCTCTATCTACTTTTTCCTCTCATATCTTTTTGGTGATAGCTTTTCTGCTTCAGTTAAGGCAAGCAGAAACACTACGTAGCTCAAGGGAGAAACGGTAATGGTAAGTAAAAGACCAAGCAGGCAACCAGTCAACTCTAAAAGCCAGGCAATGTATAGTGCAGGTCGTCTCCTGATCACACTGGGTGTAAGTGAGAACTCTGAATGCTGTAGAGTGAGGCCCTGAGGGCAGCACATGCTGTTGGCTCTGCTGCAGCGTTTCTCTCTGTGTTGTGAGGAGGGCAACAGACAACTCTTCAAACACAGAAGGGATCAAATCTTCAAATCCCCTGGAAATGTCAACCACATTTGAGGAAATGTCAGTAGAGCCCAGAGCACACACAAATACACACCAGCCAGCGTGTGCACATGCACTTGCACACAACGCCATGGCAGGAAAGGCAATGTGATATAGGGCAGTCACATCTTGTGGGCAAAATCAGCTTCATCTTCCCCCATTTTACCACATCTTGAGGGTGGATCACTGTATCCCCCCGGTGATGCTTATTCCCAATAATGTCCAAGCTATAATCCATGACATTTTCAGATGAATAAACATCTGCTTTGCTTCTTTCCCATACCAAATGATGTAACACAAATGTGAGTCATCCCTTAATGCCAGTGAGGTGAAATGAAAACAGTCTCACTCTGTCTTACTAGTCTTTTCAGATGACTGTAGATGATTCTATTAGTCAATTTCAGTTACCAATTCAGGAAAATATGATTATGTAATATCCTGAAATATATAATCAAATTAAATAAATTTGAATGTCTAGTCTCTCACCATAAACTTAATCATATGAACCAGATTTTAATGTCCCTAGTCGCCCGAGGTGTTCTCACACACAATTTATGGAGGTGTTCCAAGTGATCGATCCTCAGCCTTGCTGACCAGCATCCATTTCCCTCTTTAGCAGTCACACACACACACACACACACACACACACACACACACACACACACACACACACACACACACACACACACACCCTCCCTCCATCCAACTTACTAAACCTATCAGGTATTTGCAATGTAAATTCCAACTTGTAAATGTGCATCCATATCACTCCATTACCACTTCACTCCTTTCAGAGTATATGCTCGCAGTCTGGATAAATTATATGAGTACAATCTGTTGTCTACAAAATTTTATGCTGTTTTAGTTGCTTCTTAGTGGGAAGCCAAGCCAGAAAACTGCCATATTGATGCCTGTGTGAAAAAGGTTAAATGTTAGCTGGGGTAGTTCAAGACAGACGCTGTTGTGATCACACGTCCCGCCTCTGTTGTGGAATGTAGTTCAATTGACACTCTGGAGCTGCACTGTGCATGTGTTGTTTGGTTCTGTGTAAACAAGCATCACTATTGTGGAGTCAGTGTTCTGAAGTCTCTGTGCAAATGAGACGTGTGTTTGTGTGTGTGTGTGTGTGTGTGTGTGTGTGTGTGTGTGTGTGTGCATGTTGAGGGGGAATCAGTCAAAAAAGTCAGACGTAATAGTGGCAACCTTGATTGCACCTGGCAGCTTCTTGGAGCTCTTGTGATACTGTCTGACACACAAAAACACACACACACGTACCTATATACACACAAGGAATCACACATTTGTCTGTGAAAGCCTTCAGGGACTCTGGACTGTTTATTTGCAGCTTCCTTACGAGATTCGTGTTCAGCTGCTAATTCATTGTGATTCTTTGAGGACATACAGTACCAAGGGCTGCTGTGTGTTTTTCATGGCAGCTTCCTCACACGACCACGTGTCCTGCAACATTATCTATTACCCAATTCCTTTGGATTAGAGCAGATCATGTTGAACTGTGGAATTAACCTCATTAACTCCAGCTCTGCAGATCATTTGTGTTTCACCTTCTCACTCCTGCACTCTATCTTACGTGACCCTCCTCATTTTCTTCCCGCTTTATTTGGAATCCATAAGTAAGCTTTGCTATATTCCAGGTGAGAATAAAACCCAAGGTGTCACCAAAGAGGACAATTTTTTTAGATTAAAAATGTATTTAATGGTTTTGCTGACAGAACTATTGAATTATAAATCATGACATTCTGTAAGTGATCATGCCTCTCCTAAATTATATTGGCGGATATGTGTCATTTGAGACCAATTATAGCAACAGCATAATGTGTACCATCAAATCTTGGCTCCGATGTTTGTTCTTTAAGGCCAGTATGCTTAGTGTTGCTCTCCACCATCTGTTAAAGTGGATAAGAAGAGCCATGTTACCTCAGTAATGACATAGCAGTAGCTGATGTTCACTGTATGTATTTTAATATACAGGACATGATATTAAGAAGTAATTCGTCACATGTTCATTCAAACGTTAAAATATTAGACGGGAAGAAACGGGAGACAGCAGATGGGCTGGAAGAAAGAAAAGAGTGGTGGAAAAGGTTAGAAAACCAAGGCTTATTGTGTGCTTTTGCATGAATAATGGTAATCCACAGGCTCAGACTTGACTATTTGCCTGCATATTTTGTAAACTTTTGCTCAGGCCTGATGTGTTGGTGATAAAAACTAAGCAACACCCAACTTATCTGATGAGAGGGATGAAAAAAACAGGACAGGATTTAGTCGGGTAAATAATTGAACTTATCACTCTCTGTTTTCCTTTTAAACACTGTTATGCAAACAGACCCACAAACATATAGAGCCTCAGACATGAAGGTGTATATTTTATTCACAGCAGTATGGAGTATGGAATTTAAACGTTTGTAAAGGTGTAACGTAAATTACTTACCAAAACAAACTTTATACTATTATCTTCATTACAGAATGTCAAAGGATCCCTTCTAAAAAACTTCATCTCGATTGGCCACTCAATGTCAAAGCGTATTGGCAGCCATCATGTAATAAGTAATGACATAAAATTGGAAATTCCTGCTTTTTCAATTTTGTACGAAGGGCGACAAGGGAACTGTTTGAATTGAGTGTTTCCTGAATGGAGTCACTGCTGGATCAGCCAACTGTCATTCAGAATATAAGTATTTCAAAGGTCCACGTCCATAGATCCATATTCAAACCTCTGTTGTAGTAATTTTAGCAGCCTGGACCCAAAGAGTTGGCAGATGTGCGGGGATGGGAGAGATATCTAAAGGGAAATTTAGGATCAAAAACCACTGACCACAAAAATAGATTGATTTATATCTTCAAATTGTGTGTCACAACTGGTTTTGCGGTTTTGGCAAGTCTGTAACTGCAGGAGGAATATACAGTTACCTTGATATCCACCTGTGTTTATATCAGAATGTGAGTAGAAAGACACAAATGTGTACACAAACTAGGACTGAAGAAAATAAAAAAAATAAATAAAAAAAACGCTAAACTTCCTCCCTTGTGGCTCTTCAAGAGAAGTCATTAGTAATGTGTCTGTTTTATTTTTAGTTGTGTGTATTTAGGAGGGGCAGAGGATTCTCATCAGTCTTCAGGGCCCTCCTCTGCTCTGTCGCACTCTGTCTCTGTCTCCAGCTGAGAGCTATGTATATTTCATAAGCCCAGGGTGCCTTTTTGTCTTAAGATGCACTGCACCTACCCTGCCTGTCTCTCTGCTACTCGTCAATGGAGGGAGTCATCACAGCCTCTTTTAACCCCCCTTCCTCTTTCTCTCTCTCTCTTCCCTGATAGACACCCTCTGTTTCTCCCCCTGCTTTTCATGGTCAGATTGTCTGTCTCCTGAAGGCTCATCCCTCTTTCCTCTTTCAGCTATGGAGGGGAGCAAAGTGGCACACATCCAAACAGACTTGAGCTGTCAGGAAAACTCTGTGTGTGTGTGTGTGTGTGTGTGTGTGTGTGTGTGTGTGTGTGTGTGTGTGTGTGTGTGTGTGTGTCTGACTTTGATTCGCCGTGTCTGCTTTGTGGCTCTGTGACTTCAGGGAAGGGACACTTCTTCATCCAGAACTGCATCACTTTCAGTTGTTGTCTTTTTATATCTGAAATGGAAGGACTGTGACAGCCCTTAAAATAGTTGGGCCATTGACGGGCTGGCTGAGAATGTAATTTGCACAATCACAGACGACTGCATTAGTGAAACATTTTCTGATTAAAATGTTTAACAAAATCAATGTTTTGATCCTGGTTTGCTGATGATGAGATTTACTGAAAGCATGTGCTTAAGAAGTTATAACCAAGTAACTCTGCCCCCCTTCCTTAATACGATACCTATGATGTGTTTGTTCCCATGTGTTCTCCATGGGATGTTAATGGTATTTTCATATCTGACAGGCCCGCGTTGTGACCGTGGAGGAGTCCGAAGCCATTAAGGAGTTGGACTCGGGCCTAGGAACCTCCCAAACTGCGGGTGAACTCAACCCCCCCTGCCCAGTGACCTCGGAGCCAGAGAGAGTGGATGGGACTGATCACCCGTGTTCCAGTAGGTTATGTCATTTCTGTTTCCTGACTTTGTTTCTATGTATTTATCCCCCCAAATGGCGAAATGGTTTTATTTTCTATGACTCAGAACAAGCACCACTTGATGCTGTGCTTGTGGTTGCATTTTTTGATGTGTTGCAAACCACCGCCCTGCTGAACCGTAACTTCCACACACACATAATCTTTTTTTGTTTCAATATCTAAATACACATTACCCTCTCAGCCTGACCAACTTAGAATTATGTGATATCACATTTTCTAATTCTTTAATCAAAAATCGCTTCCTGCGGGACAGGTAATCTGATGAACACATGAACATACGCTGATGTAAGCTTCTGACAGGCTCGGTCAGGATCTGTAATTCGTGGAGAAACCCTCATCTGCAAAAGAGCGTTCAGTTGTGTAGATGAACATGCATTTCATCAGTCTGCCAGAAAAAGGAAGGGTGGCAGTGATAAAACAAACTGAGAGATGAGGATGAAGGTTAGATGAAGAGTGAAAAAAAAAAAAGAAAGAAATGGCATTTGTTTTTGTGTGTGTGTGTGTGTGTGTGTGTGTGTGTGTGTGTGTTTGTGTGGGTGTTTGTGTGTGTGTGTGTGTATGCCCTGAGGGAGGGCATCACTGCACTGGGATTTGGAGCCCAGTGCGTTTATGTGGAAAGTACTGCTGTCTCTGCTTATCAGTGAATATAGGCTGCCTTCTCAATGGATATTTACTCCTTCTTGCAACTTTTTCCTCTTGTCTTTTTTCAACTCAGCGTTTATTCGTATAAACACAATGATTTTGTAAATCTTGTGCGTTTCTAACACCACCCCTTTGCCATTGCGTTGTATTATTCTGCTTATTACTCTCCTATCAGTCTTGCTCAACATGCCGCCTTTCTCTTGTATCTTTAAGGCTCAACCCTTTTTTTCCAACCGAACCCATTCGGTCACATGCAGGCCGACACACAATGGAAACCACAACTTACTTACTGAGACTTGGTTAAACAGTCATGACAAAGGGGGCTGCGTTTCCTAGACTGAAACAGACACACACACACATACACACACGTGCCAAAGACTGAACAGTCCTCCCAGAGGTCTAGTGTGGGTTGAAAGCTGGGATTTCATGAGTTATTTAAGTGGTCTCCATCATGCGCGTTGCACCATGTGGTTCGCAGTGACATGACACGTCCCATCTCCTTTGCTCCGACTAAAACGTGACACAACACACGCTTGCGGTGTTCACACAGAATAGATCATATGCCCCCATGGAACAACTAAATTGAAGCTCCGGGGAGAAGCTGATGAATTCAGACAGTTGCTGTAACACAGTTTTGGTGTCCTGTGAGGTCTCCCCTCTGATGGCTTTTAATTGTTTGGGTAATTGCGTATGTTTAATGGCAAAATTTAACAGGTCTAATGATTGTTGTGACCGGAAACAGAGAGTGAGAGGTTTGCAGTCTAGCAGTCCAAGTTGGGGTGTTTTTTTTTTTTTATAATGTGTTGTTGCATTGAAAGATGATCTGCTGTAAGGTGCTTAAATACCATGAAATTAAGACAAGATGTTATCTTAGAAAACAGTTAATAATACAATATTTAGAATCCCATGTTATTCCAGTGTGAAATTATACCATGATCTCTGACATAGAAAAATCACATTTAATGCATAACACCCATGGAATCTGAGCTGTCATGATGAAAACTTTTGATTTTCCATTTATTTGAATCTTTTTGAAAAGTGGATGTTGGATTCAGAAACATTCACAGGAATATCAAATCTTGCATTTTAATTCCATTTAAAGCCATACCTGTCGATAGGAAGTAACAAAAAAAATGTGCATACTTTGTTCTGACTTCTGAGTCATTTTTTTTAGTAATGTCTGCTGATTACTAAAAGGACACTAATTCCCATTTTACTCAAGGAAATGTTCCTGTGATTTTTAGATCAATGGAATAAATCACGTAAGGGAATGAAAAGTATCAGGATGTGAGGATTCTAAATATGAGCTTTGATATCGAAGATACTCGACTGTAAAAATCACACTCGTGTGATATCAATGTACTACCCAGCCTCATAGTAGATAACAAAAAGAATATGAATTGTAAACAAACTGTAAAATTGTTGCCCATCACAGATCCCTGTAGAATTGGGTGTGTGTGACATCTGGGCAGACTACAATGTGTTTCTGGCACAAAACACATTCAGTGAACAATTCACATCATAAACACTCACTCAAGTTCATTCATCTGCTGAAGCGATGAAGGACCAAGGTGAATTCAGTACTCAGACATCTAATGGAGGGAAGGACATGTAAGACAAATATAAAGGAAATTCAATTGTGTGTTTATCCTCCATGTCGCCGGCATGGTTGCAGCATCTATATTGCCTTTTGTTTGAATTCCTTTGTCTTTTTATTCTGTTCCATGTTTTATCAGTCCTCTCTGATCTGTATTGTTAAGCTGGGCAAATATGATTAGAGATGCTTATGTTTATGCCTTTGTATACATATGCATGTGTGCCCTGGCATGCATTTGCCTTACAATTACACTAGCTGAAGATGCGATTGTCATGAGGGAGCCTGTGAGTGAATTTTGATTGCAACGGCACAGCTGGACTTGGCAGACTTGGCAGGCTCCAAACCTGGCGACCGGCCAGTTCAATACAATTACAATTACCCACCATGGGAGCACGGATCACCACCGAAGATGGGCTAGTTGGGGCACATGGGGTAATTCACAATATTTGGCGAATGCGTTTGCTTAGGAGGCCTGAGCTGTTGCTTCAGCTGCGGCAGTTAACGTTTTATAGCTCGTATGAAGAAGATAACAGTCGGGCTCGCGTTTGCACATCTGCGCGCATGCGAGTGAACACACTCTCACACAAATGAACTGTGCGGTCCGCCCATGATAGCGGATGAGAACATCTACCTCCCACTATAATTTGTATAGTGAACGGCAGGGTGGGAAAAGGCTAAAGATGACACGAACGCTGCAGGAGGGGAATTGCCAAAGGCACTAGATGGTTGCTGATATGATATGATGGACACTTAATGGAGAGAAGACAGCAGATCATAAAATGACATTGAGGGCCTGACGAGGAATGCCACTACTTGCTCCCGCACCCCTCCGTTTCTTCTCTTTTCTTCTTTTCTTTTGTCCATTCTCAGCAGAGGGCAGGCTAACTTTGAATGACAGTGACAAGCTTACCACAGCTACCATGAAGCACAGCAGATGGAAGTGTGTGTTTGTGTGTGTACATGTGATTAAAATGCCACTGGAGACCAGGGTATACCGTGTCTCTTGGCAGTGCTACGCTTGGCAGAGCGCCACCTCACTGCCCTCTTTTTCCAGCCCAGCAGAATGGGTGTTGAGGTGTGTGTGTGTGTGTGTGTGTGTGTGTGTGTGTGTGTGTGTGTGTGTTTTAAGTGAGGAAGGCATCTTCCACAAACCAATATTATACCACAGTGTTCCTATTGTCTGTTCCGTTGCATATTTTCTTCAGGGGGTAAATGCACTGGAAGGCCTGCATGGCTGTTTTTTCATCCATCCGTTTGAGTAATTCGGTAATGCACTGATCACAGGATTTTTGAGAATCAGAGCTCTGTTCTGCAGTGTGGCGCCAGTCCTGGCGGGCATGGGGGGAATTAGTCAGGAGACAGTGGGTTTGGCACCATGCCACAGTTATTAGCCACTCACAGGGTGGGCACGGGGTTATGCCCTGACTCAATCATTCACTGTGTACGCATGTGTGTGTTTAATGGGTTTGTTTGTCTGTGTGTGTGTTTGTGTCTCACATTTGAGTCAGGTTTCTGCTCTGGTCACACTGACCTTATTGTGCAGTCACTCCTGGTTGATTTGTACCCTTTCCAACACATTCCTCTCCCCAAAAGGCTGAGAAACAGGCCATCCCCCTCACTTTCTCTCTCTTTCCTTCTTCCCTCTCTTCTTCCCTCCGGATGGATTTGATTTAGTGACTGTGGTTTTCCATCCGCAGCCTTGGAGCCAGAAAGAGTCAAGTCCGACAGACCTATAGATAGATACATAGCCAACACAGCACGTCATTACTTGGCAATCGCTCATCAGATACCAGATACATCAGCAAGCTGGACCGCTAATAAATGCGATCTGCAGTCATACAGGAAGTAATAAACCTCTCCTCATTTCATCCAGAGGTTGCATGGATCACGCTATTAAATGACAGCAAAAGGCATCCCAGGATACTCGAGGGTGGATATCACTCAAACCACGAATATATACGTTTAGGGATTGCCACAAAGAAATCCCCTTGGGAGATCATTTTTTAAATTCTAGATTTGCTTTGTTTCTTCGAGCGGTGAGGTCACTTGACTGCAGTAGCTGTAAAGAAGGCGACCACTTAGTGAGAGACGCCGAGACTCTGACCTTTGACCCCGCAGTCATCAGGAAACAGGTGTTCAGGCAGGATTATGTCTGGCTGCAAGCTGGTTTGTTTTGGATTTTTCAGGGGGGCGGGGGGGTTCTACCCGCTTTTAATTACTGCATTTTGACCAAAAGGAAGGTCTTCTTTTATCCACAATGTATCCCTGCACAATCATAATACTCAGTAAACAAAAAATGAGTCAAATAGTAATTCATGTATTTGTTCAATTGTGTATGACGCTATTCTATGTGGAGGTGTGCTTTCATACTGATTCGACTTTTCAGGCCGATGCTAATATCTGTTTTATAATTGGTTCACGTTTTAATAAATGCACACGAGGTTGTAACTCCTGAGGTGTATTTGATTCCTTTAATTTGTTTTGAGTTTTTTTTTTTTTTTTCCCGGTTGCACTTATCCCTTCCCACCCTCTCTCCCTCCTCTCCTCCTCTCTTCGGTTCTTTGCTCCCTCTCTCTTTTCCTCCCTCTCGAACTGCCCTCCGCTGTCAGGCGACTTGGCGAAGGCTAAGTGCTTTTTGCTGTTTCGCTGCAGGTGGCACTGTAATAAAGCATGTCAGTGGGAGGCATGGGTCGCACTGTCACATGCTCTTGTTAACTCCCTCAATTTCCCTCCAAACCATCCCCACATCCTCTCTGCCCTCCCTCCCCCATCTTTTTCTTCCACGATCCTAGGCTTTTATTTGTCCTCTCTCATTTGTCTGCCTTTTCTTCCCCATTTTTTCTTGCTCTTACCCCAAACTGCTCCTTGACTCATCTCTCATGTCTTTCCCTCTCTGGTTTCCTTGCCAACGGCACATTCAGAAATGTGATGAATAGGAGCCGCAACAGGAGACACCCCTCTCAACATAACAACCACACATGCACACGGAGGTGTTGTTTCCATCACTTCAGAACTCATGACATTGACGGCCATTAATTTTCTCCAAACTTGACGTAACCCAAACCCACAGCTTGCCTGCCCGGTCCCCGCTACCCCTGTGCCTAATCCAAACCTTGAACCAACCCCTGAGCCTTCACCTTCAAATGTGACGATTTACGTCATTCCGGGTTCGCTTATTCCTCCGCAAGACGGATGAGTCGTCACGATGTGATCGCGTAGCTCGCATATGCCCGAGAGAGACACATTACCACAGATACACACTCATGTAAATGAATCCAGGTGAGGTTGTTTGTTTGCCCAGCTGGCCCTGCTTACCAGCTTCTCCTGTTCCACAGTAAAACAGCAGGCTGGATGAAAATCAGCTTCCTCTACATTGAGGATTTCTCTGGTAATTTGTGTCGGTTAATGTTTGCACACAGTATACGGCATGTGATTATGTGTTTACTTATACGTGTGAGTTTGGGGAGGCATTTGAAAAAGACCTGCTTGTAGCTTGTATCTTCCTCCTACGAACCACAGGATGGCAATACTGAGTCCCCTCTTCAAAGGAATCCTCCACATCCTCCTCCTACGTGCCTCGGTTTCCTCACATGGGGAGTCAAAACACACACACACACACACACACACACACACAAACACACACACACACACATACACACACACACACACATACACACACACACACATACACACACAGATGTGTGCGTGCACATGCACACACATATGCCTCTTTAGCGTGAGTTAGCACAAGCCTGTGTAAGGTGACAGAGAGCCCTGAATAATTTAGTCCTGGCCATGTTAATGGCTGACAGCGAACATGGCCTTTCTACTTTGCTCTTGGCCCATTACTAGAACATTCTGTTTCACTCTCACTATTCCTTCTGTTTCAGCTTTTCTTTTTTTGCCTGCGTTTGCAATTTGACATATTTTAATGATGCGGGCTTACTGTCACATATACTGCCGCTGTTTGAAAGTGCTATTTGTAATAAAGAAATATGAGAATATGTAAACACTGTATTCTGTTTAAAACAAAAATATGAGAAGCGCAATGTTCAATGTGAAGGGCTTTCATTTTCAAATATATGTCTGACAGAATTCTCAGGCTTTTAAAATTTCTTGGAAGTGAATTATCCTAAGAATACATCCAATATGCTTTGGCAAATAACATGTTATATGTGAGCTCCAGCTGAAGTGGTTCTACAGCGGTACAATAAGCAACAATGGAATTCACCTTTTTCTTGCATTATTTGCATTTTCCTGCAACTCTATACTAATATTAAATCCAACCAGGGCATTTAAAAATCCCCCATGTGATGGACAATTAAATGGGGTTACATTTTTTCAAAATGTGTTCAACTGCCCTGACCTATTATTATTTAATTTTGCTACCAACGGCACCCCAAAGCAA
This sequence comes from Fistularia commersonii, assembly GCF_037954325.1. Taxonomy (NCBI): domain Eukaryota; kingdom Metazoa; phylum Chordata; class Actinopteri; order Syngnathiformes; family Fistulariidae; genus Fistularia; species Fistularia commersonii. The sequence goes on along the minus strand of NC_141310.1, from coordinate 4,859,757 downwards.
AATAACTACACAGGATTTTTTTCAAAAACCAGAAATATGGGGATTTTGCCTCGTGCGAAATTCAGTGAAAGTAGATTCTCAGATTCTCAGTTAAAACAACTCGCTATAAAACTGATGCTATTTATTTGCATCCACTCAGCATCTTGACAAACACTTTGATTTGATTTTTCATAACCTCAACCCCAAATTTGATGTTAGTCAATTTATAACATGGACCTCCTTTGTTTTAAAAGGTAATAGATCTGCCTCATTATTGTCCGCACATACTGCTGAGCAACTCTGCGCAAAATGTGCGTGAGTGTGTCCAAGTTTGTCGGGACGAGCGCTATTAATGTGATAGCCACCAGGGCTTAGTTCTCCGTGTGTTTGACGTGGGTGAAAAATGATATGACCCCAACACTAATCAAATCATATTCACTAAACAAGTTATTGCTCCATGCCCCTCTGATTCTCGCTCTTCGTTTGCTTCACTCTCGATGCAGACATGAGGATGTTACATGTGGCGTACGCGGTTTCCTGCTTGTGTAGAATATGTGTGTTTTTTTGTGGGCCGGGCCTCGCTCCGTTTTTTTTTTCTCTCTGATACGATCAGTACGAATGCGTTCGGGGCGGGAGGAGCCGTGGAGCCTGGTGTTGCAGGCTGCTACGGCACTAAGGTCTGGCCAGGCTCAAGCAGGCTCAGGGGGGATTGGACGTGACATGTCCGGGGTGTGACACCCCATAGTTGGGACTCCTCGGCAGTCTCCCTGGCTCCAGCCTGGCTGATAGAGTCCAGCTTGGCTCATAGAGGTGGTGCTCTTTCGATCTTCCAGGATGCACCCTCCCCTCTTCTCTGGAGTGTTTGTCTGTCACATCAAAGTGTTTGTCTCCGGGTTCCTGCATTCCTTTTTACCTCCGCTGCTCTCACCACCTCCAGCCGTCTCTCTCGTTCTCTCTCTCTCTCTCTTTCTTTCTTTCTCTCTTTCCACAGCATATCACACATATAGACTGCCTACTCCTCTATCTCACATTCACACACAAACACATCCAGAGCCCTTGAAGTGAGGTCATGATTGAGGCGTGCTGTTAATTAGCCAGCAGTGGTTGTTGTAGCAATGTGATGATAGGGTGTAATTAATTAGGTGGCATGTGCACAGTGGGAGAAAAAAGAGGGAGAGGAGAGCTGGAGCGAGAGAGAAATACTGGCTATCAGTCCTCTTTTTATCCTCTGAGCTCAGATGAGTTCCCCTAATGAGAAGAAATGAGATGCTCCCAACCAAGGAAGAAAGCATTTTGTCCTTTACATGTTCTCTCTGCCTCTCCTTTGCTTGTCGTTCTGTCACTGCCTTGTTCCCTTTTCATCTGCCTATCACATCCAGGCTATTGCTCATGGGGTGCCAGTGAGTTGAAGTCACCAGCCATATACTTACCACAGCAGGATGAATATATAGCCGCTGGGAAATGTCCAACACACATACTGTTCTGACAGCTATACCGCACAGCCGAGATCACATAACACTGGCAGGAGTCGTGACGGTTATTTTCTTGCATTTTTGCAAGTTTACAGTTATTGGAAATTGGAAATTTCCTGCGCTAGTATTTTTCTATTGAGACAATAGTACAATAGAGAGAGTGAGTGAAATAGATGAAGGGATCTCATAAAGAAACAGAATACGTAGGAGTAAGGCAAAAGGACCACAAACACTCTCTATTGATCCTCTCCTCAGTTCAACATTGAGTCCTTGACATCATCGTCAAGCACCTCTGTGTATATCTGTGTCAACATCCGTGTGTACATCTGCATGCGCTCATGTGTCAAGGGCCTTGCCACAGTGTGATATATCTGTTTACAGTAATAGCAGAGAATCTCAACTGGTGTCAACCTTTCCGCTTTAAGGGTATCATGCATATTTAAACATGCATAACACCCTGCCTCCTCGCCACACTCTCCCTGCCTAACATGTAGATGCACCGGTCGGTGCACAGAGCATCCAGCTCGGTATGCATGCACACGCGCTTCCTTTTCCTGTGTAAACTGATAGTTTAATGGCTGCCTGTCCTGTCATGTCCTGTCCTATCCTGTGTGACTGAATCTGTCCTCGGTAACAGGTTTATGAGCAGTTTGGTGATGTCCGCCCAGACAGACAGCTATTTACAGCTGAGTGTTAGACACTTTGGACAATGGCAGTTAGCATAAATCTTCTATTGGGACAGGTCAATAAATAATACATATTGTCGACCACTTTGTAACGTAATTCGTCAAATAAAGAAATCCATATACAGCAGGCCATCAATCAGTCATGTGCTGACTCCCTTTAGACCATCTTAATCCCACCTACCGAATGCCTCGCAAGCAAACGTCACGCGCATGCGATGGATCCACTCCGCAGTTATTTACGACCCCCTGCCATCACGTTAACAACCGGCACTCGCTTTTCCTCCGTCCGTCTCTAGCTCTCCACCTTCCCTTGCGTCTTTCGTCCCCTCAACTATCATTTAGCTTTATGAGGTGTCCTAAAAGAAGCTCGAGGTGGGTGCCCCTCCCACCTCCCCTTTATGTCAAAGATATTGATATCCTCCATAAGTCAGACGTGCCTGCATTTCCTGCTGAGAAGAAACTGATGACAGAAGGGTTCGATCGGAGGGAAGAGGAGCTGGCAGGGAGTTCTAGGACTTTGGCTTTCAATGTATCGGCATCTGTGTTTGTGTAAGATGAGGCTTCTGCACTTGTGTACTGCATGCAAACAGACTAATTAAGAGTAAAAAAAGGAGTTTGGTTTAGTTACGCGAAAGGAAAAGACAGCTTATGAAGAAAAAGAGAGAACAAGATGTGGTCGGATAGGAAGGAGGAGAGAGAAAGACGTTTCAATTTTTATGAGCTCTCCCCCTGCGAATGATACTGTAGCTATAAACAAGAGGTCAGCTGAAGAGGGTCTGTGTTTGAGGCCCCTTTCTCAGGGTAAGCCTATGAAAAAGTCCATGAAATCCCAATCGGCTTACTGTGGTTTATACGCGGTGTTAGTATGGTTGCACAGAACCCATTCCTTTATCTCATATTTTAGACCTTAATTCACTCAGCACACGTTAATTGTATACAAGTTCGCTGATATTTTGCCCATAGCTATAAACGTGCGTGTTACCTGGCAGGAGATTATACAGGACAGCCTGTGCAAGGCGGTGAATACGCATCCACAATGAAGCGTTCTCATCACCAGAGACCCAGAGTCACTATCTGGCCCATCATTACAGCTCACGCTCGCACCGCACTATATTTTTGTGCAAACACCATAAGGGGCGGAGCTACTTGAGCAGATTAGACTAATCTGACATGAGGAGATACCGAGTCACCTTCACCTCGTGCTTGATGCAAAATGTAGTCATGGTCACTTGCCTGATGAAAATCATTTTGTTCCTTAGATAAAGCTTAGTGTTAGGATGCGCAAACTCGTTTACTTTGTCGTTTACTGCGTTTTCATCGTGGCGCACTCGTCCGTGTGTACGTGTGCCTGTGTATTTGGGAGCTCAGTCTGTTTTGTCTACTCCTCTGGGTATAAAAAAAAGGTTTGTTTGATTAATCAATGTTGTTAGACATGAATGTAAATGATCAAAGGAGAGAATTTGCATTTTGATTTTAATTATTCATGAGCTGCGATTGCTCATGAATTAGGACACCTGTGAGGGCCTTTTTCCTCTTAAGCCCAGACACTTGCCCGTGCACGCGTGCCATAGATACACACGTTTACACACCGGAGCACAACTTTAGATGTGACCCGATGCGTTTAACCAGACCTACTCATAATAGCGGCGTGTGCGTGCACCGTTGTGTGGAAGGATGCGGGTCACTGCAGGTTCACAACGGCATTATTAGGTTATGTTGCCGCCCTGACTGGGGTTCTACATTCTGATTAGGTTAGTTCGTAGTGCTAAGGCTCAGACTGTCACCCTGACTGTATGATTCATCTCCATGGAGACAGGAGGAAAGCTCTGATCTAATTATCCATACCACTGCCATCTCATACTTGAGGAGAGGGCTGGGTAACATGAATAAGGTAAGGAGCATAAGGGGCAGAGAGACAAGAGGTGGCACATGGAAGTTGTAAAGAGTGAGAAAACGGTGAATGAGGAGGAAAATCAAGTGCAAGGAGCAGAGCGTGATCCAGAGCTAAGGCAAGTGAGTCTGAAAAATGCAGGTATTATTTGTCTTCATTTTTCCTGTCCTTCTTCATCTCTCCCCTCATCATCAGCAGCATCCAATGGCTGCACAAATGGGCCCTTGTTGCCATGGATATGAGCAATGGTTCTTCCATTCTGCTCGGTGGGGCTCAGTGATAAATGGTGGGATGTGCAGGAAGTTAATAATTTATCCTGGGGAGGGAGCGACTGTTCTGGGGAGAGTTACCTAGCATAATGGGTTAAGTGCTGCAATTGCTGCGTGCAGAGCGCTAGACTCACAGGAGGTGAGATATAAAAAATGAATAAAGAATGAGTGGAGCCTGCTGGGAAGGAATTGTCAAGGGGGCATGTTGGTGTGTATGGGGGGGTGGGTGTGGCAGCGGCAGTGGATGCGGGGGGTGGGGGGGGGGTGTGTTGGAGAGAAGGTTTTGTCATTTCTGGAACTTATAGGATTGTCAGGTAAAGAACAGTAGCTACCTAATGGAGCTTCCCCCAGGCTTTGAGTAAAGATCTCCTGCTCTACTTTTACTAGAAATGAAAAACAGCTCCGTACGCCACCAGCTTTGAAGTGTGACAACATCAGTGACAGATGAGGCTGCGACAGAAGGGGTGAAAGTCCTCGCTATGTCTACTGCGCTGTCATAATCAATGACTCATTGACGCTTACACACACCTAGAACTTTCCTATTGTGATCTGAAAGAGCGTATTTATTTTTCAAATAATGCAGCTCTAAGACGTTTTCTCTTCATCTCAGAAGAGCCTGTGATACAGGCTGTGCACTCTGCTGTATTAGCATAAAAGAGAGAAAGAGAGGCCACACAAGGATCAAAAAAAGGCACACGGGGTAGGCACATACAACCTAGAGCATTAACACAGCACCTGCTTGCCATCTTCTCAGCAATTTATGAGGTGCTACACACTAAACACTCCCTTCTTCCCTCCCCTCCATGTAATGCTCCCATCTTCTGTGTTCCTCCCTCTTTATCCTTACTATCTCGTGTGCAGTCGGAGGCTGATGGTGTGTGCCCGAGGTTATGCAGGGGTCACCATATTGTGTTAATCCTAGAGAACATATCAGATCAGCTTGATTTCATTATTGTCCCTGTGATGCCCTATATGCAGGGGCTCAAAGCTACTTAAAATGATCCTCTCCAAGAGATGGAAGAAAATAAGATGTTGTCTGTTATCTGCAGTCGAGTCGGAGCCTATTGTGCTACATTCTGGGGTGGATTTGGAGTACAGCAGACTCATGGAAAAACATAGCGCCGCTTCACATCTTCCCACTGAGCCACATCTTCCACACTATGTACATTTCAGTGACTATTTTGATATTTTTGTTTTTCTGAAGACGTCTAGTCTACGCTCTTTAGGCATGTGTGCACATAACTCTGTGTGCGCACCGGTTTCAAGATGTGTTTTCTGGTCTCTTTTTATTTCTTCCCTTTTTTGTTTCTTTGTTTCATGCATTTACACTGGCCTTGTTTTTCTGCCTCTTTGTGGCTGATAAGTGATACAAAGATCTGTGATCGGTGCCCTACAAACACACAGACGCACACACACACACACACACGCTCTACTGTCTCTGATTCAGCTGAACAGTTACGGATATTGTCCTTGTATGCATGTGTGCAAGTGTGATTTATTCTCCTGAAAGGTTGTGTGTGTTCTCTGGGAGCTGTTTTGTGGCGTCTCAAATCAGAGGGCCCCGTAGTGACGACAGACTTCTGTGGCAGGGAGGGGATCTTAAGGAATAAAAGAGACGGTGATTATTCTCTGCAGGTGGAATAAAACAGCACCGCCCGGAGTTCAGTAATCACCATGTTCAAGTAAACATCAGGAAGAGAACGATGTAGCATGTTGAGTTGCAATTTCATTGCTTTTTTTTTTTTTTTTTCAAATAATGCTAATTAGAGTCGCAATCTCCCCTCCAAAATTGCCAGATGAGTTACATGTGCCACAAGTATTGCCTGATACAAAGCTGATTTTTTTTTTTGCTTTTTTTTCATTCCATTTCCAGCTTCTTTCTGGCATTGCATTGTATATAACTGATTTCTTTTTTTTTCAAGGGAGGGGTATTTCAGGTTAGCACTGATGCAGTGTGGAGAATAGACAAACATCTTGCCTTTGGATGCATATGTTCAAAGCATAGGGCTGCTCAGATTTCCAGGTGATTTGTACTTGTAATTGATTTAGAACAGCCTCAATAGCAGTATCTATCTTGTCTATTGCATCTACCATTTCTGCCATTACATCTCCTTGCTTCCAGTCCATAGCTTGGCAACTGTTTGAGAATGATAATATTCTGTATTGACGGGGAATTTCGGATACAAAAGAAAAAGTCAAATTAAATCTAACACATACAAACACATCCCAGGGAAAAATTGTATCACCTCGAAGGTCCAAGGTGCAGACATGGTTACAGTTGTTCAATAGTCAGATCACTAGTCTGTATCACCACACAAACGCTGCCATATCTGAGAAATATTCATATTAAAGACATGTGATGGATGGGAATGAGACTTGCGAAGCACTACTCCAGTTGCAATCCTGCTGATTGGCCGATCGCTTTTTCGACTAAAGAACCGTATGCTCTGATGCCAGACAACGGAATCAGTCAAATGGACTTAATGGAAGGGGTCGAATTTATGTCTAGACATGAGCAAAATAAAGCAAACAAAACGCAGAGCAGCAATTATCGGTTTAGAGGCTGCTCCATCTCTACATTCATGATGCTACATTACGTCTGCTGCAAGTCTCATCGGCAGATTGACTCACGCAGTGCGCTCTTAAAATGGTCTGTGATCAGCCGCATTGTCTCTCAGACAGGAAAAAAGGGATTGATAAACAAAACTTTATCACAACTTGCATATAGTAAGCACATGCACACCCGCACGTGGACCGGCGACAAACACACACACACGAATACAAGTGTTCAGACTCATGGCTCCCCAGGTTGCCTTTGTACCCAGCATCTGTTTCCCTCTGTGATTAATTGCAATTAGTGAGATGTTTGAAGTCCTGTGGAAGAACACAGTAATAGGAAAAACGTCAAGATTAATGAGGGGAGGCTTTCACGGCAGAGGGAGAGGACGGAGAGAAAGGGAGGAAATGAGGAGGGGAGAAATGAACAGCAAAGGGGGAGGGACCATGTGAGGAAGTGGCAGAGGAGGGAGGGATGCTCAGACATTAATGACACTGGAGATAGGGAGAGCAGAGGAGTGTGACATAAAGCAAAAGGGAGGGGAAAAAAAAGAGCAGCAGAGAGAGAAATAGAAAGAGCCACTTGTCAAAACTCAGGCCACAGAGCAACACCGCAGGGGACTGATTAAATATGGAAATTATAATTGCTAATTGACCTTTAATAATCAGAGCAGTGGATGAGGGTGTACTGTGTTTTTGTGGCTCTTTGCATGTGTATAAAGCTGTGTATGCTGAAGCATGCCGAAGAGTGTGTATATGTGTGTGCATTTGTGCCGCACTGTGTAGTTGTGTGTATGCGTGCCTGTTTGATCCCCTCATGTAGCTCCCTCTTGTCTCAAAGGGCTCTCTCATGTTTAAACACACCATAATGGGAAAGGCAGCTAGAATACCACACACTCTCTCTCTCTCTCTCTCTTTCTCTCTCACACACACACACGCATATACACACATATGTACCCCCCCTCCAAACCACACGCACACACACTAAGAGCACACTAGAGGTTGGGTGGTCATGACAGTGAGTGTACATTACCAATGGCTAAATGGGGTCGCAGCGGACCCTTACTCTTTGGGCTGGCAGATGTGCAATCATAAATGCATACGTGCCGTCTCATGTATATGCATATAAGCAATCCCTCCTCAACCCAGCCCCTTGCCTCCCTTTCTCTCCTCCTTCACTTTGATGTCTTCATGCTTATTATTTCATTTAGAGTAAAAAAAAAAAACCCTGACACCATGTTTCATTCTACATTACACAGCTCTATTTCTTGCCTGGCTCCACTTGGATTTATTTCCTCTTGTTGTCAATACAATCAAATCCATCATCCACACACACAAACGTACACACACACACACACACACACATGCACGGATGCCAGTCTATTCACCAGATCACACAGATTTGATTAGAAGACCCCTAAATTAATTAACTCAATGTAATTTAGCCAGCCATCATTAGAGCAACATGTAAACTGGTCTGAAGTGGTTTGAATTGGTTTTGGCTAGTCAAAAGCAGAATCATCTCACACAAGCTCTGCAGATAAGTGTCTCTCTGAACCAACTCCTGTCCACGTGACCTTGAAAATATTAAATAATTCAGTGTATTTTTCTTTATTGGCATGGCCTTCCACTGTTAGCAGATATGAATACTCTGAAATGAAAGCCGGAAAAGGGGTTCTGTTGTTATTTTTCTGGTCGACCGGCTCTTCTGGGTAGTTCAACTAAAGCAGCGGCGTAATCCAGCCTACTCTGCACTGTAACTTGGATATCTACATCTCTTAGGGCATCTGCTGAGACCAAGTTTTATTTTTGATCCTCAAGAGACAGCGACAGGGGAGTCATCGCCCCCTAGCCTGGGGTTCTCTAATCCTGTTAGAACAGCTCAGGATCACACCGCCATGACTGGCTTCCTGCGGCAGCCGCACACCAACCGTCCCTCCCCTGGGGCCACCAGGGCCTTAAGGCCTCAAAAGGACAATTGTTGCAGGGGCCAGAGGTAATGGTGAGGTCGAGAGGTCAGCCATCAGAAGGGGTGAGATAGGACACACACATGCCTGGGAACACGTATCTTTATCATTTTGAAAATAGTAGGGGAATTGAGGGGTAGACCTACCATTCCACTCACACACTTCTACCAGGACAGGAATGTGTTCATTCTTTGCAATTGATTCTATTATTTTTATTAGCCCTGATTAGCACGTTATGTTGCCTTTAGTTCACAGGTTACACAAACATGTAATTATATATACACACAGCAAACTGCAGACTGGCTCACCCTGTTTTCCAGCGTTATTCCCTGTTTATGTTCTTAGCGAGAAGCTCAAGTCTTTGGGGCAGAATCAGTTGTCTTAGGAGGGCAGCAAAGCCTGTCAGCTTTGACTTTGTCTCTTGCCGGTTCCTTTAGCAGTATCCAGTTGCTGAGACCCCAGACCAGCAGAGCAGTGAAGTGTGCAGCATGGTGATATACCGTGCTTATCCAGCAGAGGGCGTTTGGCACACTGGAGCAGAGGGTTCCCTCCTCTTGTCAGACTGCTGACTTTACTGCTCATCTATGTAGGAATAATGGCTGAAATCAACCAGTGTACAATGTTAATGACATTTGAATTAGAGCACTTCTGAATTAATTAGGTAAGTAAAGTATGCAACAATCAAAATGTCACAGTTGATAAAGCTATGTTCCTGTAAGCAGAGGGGGAATCGACAGACTGATTTGTTTGGTGTTATCAATCTGGGTTAGGCTCTGCTGGCTCAGGGCTTGCTTCATCTCTATGTGTGTGTGCATGTGTGTGTGTGAGTGTTTGCGTATGAGTGTGTATTTACCGTTGGGTAGGGAGACAGTTTGATTGAGCTCTGCACCGTAAAGCTGTCTGTTTGCCCGACGGTTTGTCTCCAAGCCAAAACTCGGCAGTGGAGAAGAACACAATGATTATCTGTCACAAGGCAGTGGTATTCTTCATCACCCTGGCCGGCAAACTGACCAGTGTACTCTGCACAAACCTCAGACCACATAGTGAATTACATGCAAGACTTCTGTTGTAGAGTGTGTGCGTGTGTGTGTGTGTGTGCGTGTGTGTGTGTGTTTGTTTGGCCCAAGAACTAATGTTCAGACAGGCGCATGAGATGAATGTCAACAAACTTTAACCTCTGGGCTCATTAATGAGAAGGGTGTTGTGATGTGGCAGTAGGTTAGCCGGTATGTGAGCATATGCATCCAGACTGGTGTCAGAGGAAACATGATTTATCTCTTCTTCTTAGGCAAAGCAGGAGGACAGAACCCACAAACGTCCGGGGTCATGAGCTCAAGCCAAAGGTCTTTAGGGGTCAGTGTACTGAGTGGATATGAAAGACAGTCAATGTGGCTGCCGTGGCTTCCAGAAGCTGCCTGGCCAAACAATAGCATGTAAACATGCACAGGGTTTCATAGCTTACGTATCGGCGGGTGTGGGTAATGTATGGAGACTATGGTCACCGCAGCTTTTAAGAGGTCAAAGGTCAGGGGAAATAGCAATTTGATAAGACGGCGGACTTAGTAGGTCCCACGGCAGCCACAGTCAATTACATATACACACATTGTTGGTTACCTCTCAACAGCCTGACTACAACTATGGTGGAAAATGTGCATCAAAACCAAGCATGCTGGTACACCCAAACAGACATGCACACGCAGACAAAGCCCCACAAAGGCAGCTAATTTCACACTGGCTCTGCTGGGGCCCTGTTTGGGCAAGGCTGTGAAGCACAGACAGAGAGACAGATGGTGCCGGGCTGGCAGGAGGAGTTTCTGCTATCCTCTGTGTGTGTGTGTGTGTGTGTGTGTGTGTGTGTGTGTGTGTGTGAGCGTCTACGTATGTGTTGGGTGGATTGTTTATGTGCATGTGAGCTTGTGTTTGTGCACTCTCTTGTGAATTTTCAAACATCATTTTATACTCCACACACCGGCGGAGTCAGAGCTCACTAGCAGCACTTCTCCCGACTGCGTTCTTTTGCCAAGCTAGGTGTCAGGAAATGTTACCCCGAGCTCCATCTCGTCGGCAGCTTTTCAATCCAGTCAGTGTTTTGTCAAGTCACTTCCTTTCTAAGAGGCTGCGGAGTGAAGACAGTGCATTTTAAACAGGGAGACTTGTTTGAAGTTGAATCTAGCTGGCAATGAATTAAACAAGCTCTGGTATTTTTGTGTTACTCTCTTTTTAATAATGTCCAAGTATTTATTTGTGTGAATGTGTGCACTTGTGTGCACGTCAGGGCATTTTTGTGAACATTTTGCTGATGTAATTAAAATCACTCTTCGCCATGTGAACTTGTGGGCAGTTTAAGCGTTTAGTGTGTTTGGGATGTCTGTAAGGGAGACGGGGGGGGGGGGGGGTGTCCACAGAAAGGAACTTAGAGGCAGACACCCCACAAAGAAATTCGGTGGCGATAAAGCATTGCGATCTAGAGCAGTGGTACAGAAATAAATACAAATGAATTGTGGAGATGGGCCTTAAACCAAGTACAGGTGGTACTAGCAAGCCGTTTTAGCTAGCCAGAGGCAAGACTAATAGGCTAATGGGCAATCTGACAGTTAGGAACACCGACTGACTAACTGACTAGTAGTGAGGCTGACAGACGGCCAGATGAATAGATGGACAGGCTGATAGTTGCTGAGCCAACCAGGCAGACAGGGAGTCGGTGTCATCCCACAGTGAGAGAACAGGCGGAGTGGGAAGGGTTCATATTCCCCGGGACAGGTGGCAGAAACATGCCACTGCTGCCACCTGGCACTCAATAGCATGTGTCGTCCTCCCCCTTGCTTTTTATCTGAACCATAATGTTGCTATCAGCTCCCGACCCAGTCTTCCACCAGATCCTCCCTCCTCCTCCTCCCCGCTGTGGTGGCGGAGTAGAGTGCAGGTTTGACACCCAAAGGCACCGAATCCCCTCTTCTAAAGGTGACACCCTTCCCGTTGTGCGGCGAATGGGCTGAGACAGTGAAATGCGGCATTTTTGGTGATTAATAATCACAAAGCTTCTGTTTTCCTCTGGCTCAGAAAGGGGTACAGGTAGACTCGGAGCTCAAAGCCGGGGTTGTGCCGGGCAAGTGGGGGAACTCTGACCCCCCCCAAGAAGCAGAGGCCACCTGCTCCCATTCACTGCTCCAGTGCCCTGTCTGACCACAACCCTGCTACGACCAAGCTGGCTAATTAAACTCAGTGTGGCACGTACACTCGTCCTCCCACTCACACTGAGCGACACACGCATGCCAGCTCACATCAACGGTGCGAGTTTAATATTTAAATTAACACCACAAATACACTGGCCCAGAAAGCATAATCCTCCCACACTCACTGGACGGGAAAAGTGGGGAATGCATACATTTCATAACGCCGAAAAAGAAGCGATTGTGTTTCTGGTTCACACTCACGTACGCACGAACACACACTCTTACAGACACACACAGAATTCATATTGCCAACAGACTATCACACTGTCGAGTAGGAGTGTTGGATTTGGCGTTTACCCATTGCTCTCCTCCTCTGATCTCAATGCAGTATTTTCCATGGTCCCTCGATATAGAGAGGATAATACCGCTGATGTCATCGAGACAGGGCCTTCAGTGGCATCAAACGGATAGTGGACAGAGATACACTTTAATCTCTAACACGTCCAGCATAGTTTCCATGTCATGCTAGAACACAGTTGGAAATAAATCTCGCGATAGCGAAGCAAGATGCATGAATAACCCTGGCTTGAATCTAATGGGATGGGGCCACAAGTGAGTTGTTGATATCTTTTTTTAAAATGATCACCTTTTGAGGTTCAATGTGTATCCCATCTTAACAAGAAGAAATTTCTTAATGCAAGTCCCAGCTGACGCGCTGCCTTTTCAGAATACAAGGTCGTCCAATCCAGAATTTTGATGAAATCTTCATTTAACATTCAGTTTATTATACTCCTTTAGATTGGTTTATACTGGAACATTATCGCAAGTGGGGAGGACTTCACTCCATGTGTAAAGGTGCAGTCTGTACACCACAAGTGACGATAGGACGATGGGTTCCTTTGTAACGGGAGTTAAGTCGCGGCTGATTAATGTTATATTGGCTCACTAATACCTCCGGAGGAACAAAGTGATTTTTTTGTCTGTGGAGGTTCTCAGTCATCAAGGTCATGGTCAGTTCTTGTCAAAATCCTCTTATCATAGCAACTGGACTGGATTTTCTTCCCTTGAAGACATTTCACTCTCATCCGGGAAGTGAACTGTGAACAAGTGAAGTGAACAGGTGAATCCAAGAGGTGAACTCAGCTGAGGAAGCTTCTCGGATGAGAGGTGAAACATCTTCAAGGAAAGAAAATCAAGTCGAGTTGCTACGCTAAGAAGATTTTGACAAAATGAGAATTATCAGTGCAGATGTGAGGGCGTCCACTTGTTCAGGCTTAAATTGAATGGAAAAGATACATGGAAATGGTAGAAGTACATTCCATAGGTGAATTACCACAGAGGAAACAATAAACTTTTTTTTTTAATTTGATAATCTCTTCATATTCACTTTATTCAGGGTAATTTTGTATGATTACACTTTTAAGTGTCTGATTTTGAGTGAACTTACTTTGCAGTTAATTGGTAAAGTTGCTAAAATACTGATGTATGCCGGGAGAGAACGGGAAAAAGTCTGCCTCCTGTTTTACTTTGGAAACTTAACTGTGACTTAAACTCGCCAGAAAACAGGAAGTGGTTTTTATGCTCTGGGATGCCAGTGAGGAAAAGAGAGGTGGAGAGATTCTGTGAGAGAAAAGTAGGAGAGAGCATCAGAAAGAGACCGTAACAGGTGTGACTGTTTGCAAAACTGATTTAAGGCCCAACCCTCCCAGACCTTCTCAGCTTCAAACATGCCACAGGGAGTTGTCTTATAATCCTCTCTTCGAGGTAAATAGTTTTCTTCCTTCAAAAGCCCAGACCTAACTCTTGCACGCACACAAATAAAAAGCTTTCCCGTGTGTGTGTGTGTGTGTGTGTGAGTGCGTCTGTGCATGTGTCTCCTTTCTAAATCTCTTTACCTAAAGCTCGGAGCCCCCCCCCTCTATAATGCAATTCACTGATGCACAAATATGGTATTAGTGAACATAGGTGCGAATTAGCTCGCTGTCGGTTGGTTTGTGGATGGCGAGGTGCTAAAAACACCACGGTTCCGGCGTTTGTGCTGTCCGTCAGTGTCAGTATCAGATCTCGGTGAACATCCCTTAAGCAGAGGGTTACTAATGTAATCCCCAACTCATGCACTGCAATGCACTAAACAGCTAACTGTTCCTGATTGTACAGGCGGGCACCTCGCCTGTCATGCCGCGTGGGTGTGCGAGTCCTGTTGAAGTTGAAAGATGCAATACGGGTTGAGCCCATTTTCTTGTCATCACATTTATTGCATAAAACAAACAGCTAAACTTGATGAGTGATTCTGGTTGGTTTTATCCCGCAGTTGCTTGACAGGAAATGTGGCGTTATCCTTCGTCCTCCACCTCCTGTGTTGTGTTTAACAAAGTCTTTCTCTACACAGATGAGAAACTCCTCTATTTACACTCCATCAAAGATGCTTAAACACTACTCCCTAGCCTCTGTCTTTAATCTCTCCCTCCTTTCCTTTCTTTCCTTTTCTCTATCCACTCCATTTAGTCATTAGGTCGTCTCTCATCTGCATAAGCTTGCTGTTGTAGAGCTCGATTGCACTGGGCTCCAGCTCATGTTTATTAAATAAGCCTTCTTGTTGTGTCCCACAGCTTGCCCTGCTCTCTGCCTTGTCCTTCTATTTTTCTTCTATGCTCTTTCTCTCTCCTTCATCTCTTTTCCTTCCCTCTTTGGTTGGCATGCTATCCAGGGCTTTCCCCCCCCCCCCCCCCCCCCCACTCCTCCCTCTGGTTCCTCCTCTGTGGGGGTATTAAAGGCTGTTTCTGTTGGCCGTCACTCTTCATAAGTGGTGTCTTGCTCAATGTGTTCGCCCTGTTCCCTGTGCGAGTGCACCTCAATGCCCTGGTGCGCGCTCTCTCTACAGGCCCCACTCAGAATGGAAATGAAGGGAGTCTGTAATGAGTTCTACTCAGCCAGGGTCCCTGACCCCATCGCCATCAGCCAGCTTAGAGGAGAGAATCAGAGAGACGGAGAGAGGGTGGAGAGACGAGGGTCAGAGATGGAGGGAAGAAGAGGCTCTAGGGAAAACACTGGGCTTTTTTTTAACACCCCTCCTTTAGTGCCTGGTTGCCAAGCTGCTACAATGTTAAGCTGGCCTTTCTTTCAGTCTATAGGGAACAGTGTGGGACCATCACACGGGGAAGGAGACGAGAGAGGGGGAATTTCGAGGGGGCGGTTGGGAAATGGGGGTGGGGGTGGGGAAAGATGAATGTACAACAGATGACAAGAGAGCCGATCCGATTAGGGAACAAAAGGATATACTGTATTTTCAACATGAGCATATGGGTGATGAGAATCCATGCTGCAGCGCGATAACAACAACGATGATGAGAACAATAAGAGAACCGAAGCCTTCATAACTGATACATTCCTCCTTCTGCCAGTGCATTCTCTCTGCTCTCATCAGGGCAGGAAGCTGCATCCAGCTTAATTGGTTTAAAGTTTAGTAAGCTTAATAGCCATCATTTTTGACTATAGCCATTAACCCTGAAACCTAACAAGGCATGTCATCTTAATTGTTGAGTTGCAGGCATGGAGTGGATGCTAATACAAGTACTGTGGGAGAGGTATAATAAAAACCAAGGACAGGAAAACGGGGATACTCATTTACCCAGGAAGCTTTTTTTCATCTTCCTTTAAATAAATATCTAGGAAATTGTAAATTCAACAAAAACAGTAACCGATTTCTATCCAGAAGTTGCAAGAAATTTGAACTACTCACACACAATGTTTTTACCGCTAATCATAGCAATCAATCTTTCATTACGCTATGTAAAACATACTTTTACATAGAAAGTGTGTTTAAAACTCACCAAACTTTTCACCTCTCATCTAGATATTTGTTTTTGAAAGCAAGGAGACTTCATCTCTTGATAATCATTCGGTGGTCAACACATTGTGTGGAATATGTGCGTAAAGCAACCTTGAGTACGAGTATCATGACCATCAGAAGTGACCAGAGGACTGTGAAGACATTCGAAACAAGTGAAGAAACTGTGAAAGTAAAGTAATCTGGACAGGGTGTCTGAGTACAATGTGAGGATTCCTTGACAAGTGGATGATTTATTACGCATTTTAATCACAAGGTTTCACTCAGGCAGTCATCTGGGCGAGTGGGAGCCATGTCAACACCTCCGAAGAGGTGTGTGTATATGTATTTGTGTGAATGTGAGTGTTGTGTCTTAAAAATTGAGATAGATGATAGATCGTTGATAAGAGTACCTCGAGGTGGAGGAGTCACGGTGCTGCGCGTGTGTGTGTGCTTTTGTTTGTGTGTGTGAGTGGGAGGTCACCTACATCATGGCCTGAGAGCAAGCTGTTTGTGTGTGTGCCGTGTGTGCGTGTGCTCACGCGCACTTTTCTAGGATGCTGTACACAAATCTGTCTGTTCGGAGGCAGATGCCTCACTGGGCGTGAAGCCCAGGAATTGTGTGTGTTTGTATGTGTGCATGTGTGTATGTGCCTATGTGTGTGTGTTTGTGTGTGTTAATGTGTGTGTCTCAGTGAAAGAGGGTAATGGCTGACTCTACACGGCCTCTGACCCTGCTGGGCAGCACAAGTCCTCCTCTGTTTCTCCTCACACTGATTAGAGGGTCAGAGCTGCAACACAGACACACACAAATGTATACACACTTCGAAACCTGTCCATACACACACACACACACACACACACACACACACACACACACATACATGCCCACACATGCACACACGCACACACACACACACTTTCTGTTTTTGGCTCTGCTGTCAGCACAATAGAGAAGGAGAAAGAGGACATTCAGTAAAGCTGAGAGAGAGGGGTGATGTCAAACTGAGGGGAAGGGAGGGAGAGTGCAGGGATGTGAAGTGAAGCACATAAGAGAACAGCAGCACAACATGGATTTGCAAAGATAAGAGAGGAAAAATGGATGGCACAGGATATAGGCTTGGAGAAGACAGATATGCTCAAACAAAGATAAAAGAGAGGAGGCTTGAGCGATATACCTGGTTATTAGAAGCAGAGAGAGCAAAGGATAAAAAGAAAGGATGGGTGGAGTTAAAGTAATAGGGAAATAGGAGCTTTGGGCAATGGCTCCTTTTTTCATGCTTTGTCCTTTACTTTTGTTCCTTCTTCTCGTCGAGGATAAATCCGTCTGTGATTATTTGTTTTTAAGCTGAAGCATAATTTTACCTTGTCTACCTTTACACCATCTCTCTGTCCCTCTACCTTTTCTTCACCTTTCCGCTAATATCTCTCTATTTAGAGCGAAAAAGAGCAAGGACCAGGGTGTGGGCAGTTACTCTTCCAAGCAAAAGAAAATGCCTGAGAGCAAGGTGTGTGTGTGTGTGTGTGTGTGTGTGTGTGAGGGAGAGAGAGAGCAAGAGAGAGAGTGAAAGAGATGGAGAGAGAGACTGGGTTTTATTCCTTGAGGTAGCTTCCTGGCATTTGACTAAAGGCCTCAGTGCCTGCAGGCCACTTGGTGTATGCATGCATGTATCCTCTTTGCATTTCTGTGTGTGTCTGCATAAGTGTGTTTCTCTGTGTGGGTGCCCTGTTTGCCCGTGCGCGTGTATGTGGCGCTGACCCATGTAAAGACACTGTGTGTGGGGCATACATAATGGAAGCACTGCCTGCCACACATAAGAGCGCACAGTGCCGTAAGGAATTCCCCGCTTAACAACCGTGTGTGTTGTGTGTGTGTGTGTGTGTGTGTGTGTGTGTGTGCGGCGGGAGGCGATAAATGTACTGAGACAGGGAAGGTGTAACATTTATAACTGATAATTTTCGTGAAAATCAGCGTCTTTCTCATTCATTTCTCGTCTTTGTATATTTGTGTGTGTATATATATACATATATATATATATATATATATATATATCTTTTTTTGGGGGGGTGGATTCCCTAATGGATCTTGTGTTTGCCTGCCCCCCCCCAATTCCCCTTCAGCCCTCATCCTTGGCACGTTCATCACCTCTCTTTGTGTGTGTAATTGTGTCTTCAGCCTTAAATAGACTGCAGTACAGCTGCCTCCCCTATGCTTTTTGGAGAGAAAATGTCATTTGTTTCCTGAACTGCTCAAGAGTCGAGCAGCCAGAATCCACCACCTGTTAGACACTGATAGCGTGTGGGTGCGCACACAAACACAAAAACAAACATGCTTGCACTTGATCTTGTGTTTCTTGAGCCCTTTAATATTTCAAAACATACACTCTCTCTGTCCACTGTTGCTCTCTTCATTAAAAGAGAGGCAAATAAGAAGTCAGTGAGACCGATAAAGATGTATTATGACACGCAAATGGGTAATTAAGTTATTCATTTAACTCCATGGTCATGGTGACAGAAGGCTGTTCGAGTAGGTGCACAGTAGGTGTCAGGAATTATTATTTCTTCATCATTTGCCGTTTTTATTTCGAAGGGACAAATTTTTAAAATAATGAATATCTTTAAATGTGCCCAAATGTAATACAAACTGCATCACAACTTATTGCATAAACCAGACATGAATCCTTTTTATTCTCATAACTACACACTGAACATACCAGAAGTTTAGCTTTATTTAATAATTACAACAACAACAACAACAACAACAACAACAACAATAATAATAATAATAATGATAATAATAAAAAAATTGAGAAATTGGAGAAGTTACCCCTATAAATCTGTTCACTGAGTGAAGAGCACTTTGCTAGTGCCTTTGTTGAAGGCATGGAATTACACCTTTAATATGGAGTCGGGAGCAGGGCGGCGAACAGCGGCAGAGGTGCAAAGGTGCGATATCAGATGCGACTCAGGTAGGAGAGATGCAAAAGCACTGCTGTTGATGGCACACTGAAACTTCATACTTTCTGAAGACAAAATAAATAACAACATAAAGAATGAGAAAGACGTGGCTACAAGTACAGTGTGCGGTTGAGCAGGGGTGATTAAGAGGAAGAATTTGGGGGAAATGTGCAATCAGAATTATAGCTGCCTTTCAGTAAGTAGAAGCAGCCCCCAATAAATGACTTTGGTATGCAAGTATGTTTCTTGTCTGAGTGGCTATTTGTACCTGTGAGGATTTTCTGCATAGTTTTGTCCTAGAGTGTGTTCTTACTTGTGCTGTCTCTCCAAAACATTTTAGAATGTAGAGCCCTGTTTGAATCTGTTTAACTTTGTGTTTGACAGTGTGTGGTTGTGGTGTCTTTGCGTGTCTGTTTTTTGTATCTGCAATACTTTGTGAGCACACATGCTCACTTTTTGTTATATCAATGTGGCTAGATACTTGAAGCTTCGCTATGGTGTTTTAATTAGTGAGTAGAGGTGAAAGGTCGGCCACAATTCTGTTGCAGGGGGGGGTCAAGGAGAAAAGAGACTGTACCACTTTACACAGCAGACACTAAGCACTGAGCTAAAGGAGGTACCCAAATGAAACAGGAGAGAATAGAAAGCCATTAAACAGTGTTATTTTTGTAGAGGTTATACTCCCTGTTCATTCTATACTGTTATTCCTTGACATGTTTACAGATGAATTGTGTGTGTGTGTGTGTGTGTGTGTGTGTGTGTGTGTGTGTGTGTGTGTGTGTGTGTGTGTGTGTGCGTGTGTGTGTCCGCACATGCTCGTGTGTTTGTGCATGCATGCAAGAACACAATGTAGGACTGAATGGTCCAGTTCCAGTTTCAAAGCCTGAGACGGTCACATTTGAAGGATGTTTTATTCTCAAAGAAAAGAACCCCCCCCAAAAAAAAACAATGCATTGATCCGTCAGATGAAGGCTGTGTGAAAACGATTGTGTATGTGGAATATGCTGAGAGGGAGGAAACAGAAGATGAGAAAGTGGTATTGGAGAAGAATGGAAAGTCCTAGAAAGTTCTTATTTTGCCAGAAGCTGCAACTGTGAGCAATAAAGACATTTAAAAAGTCACTTCAAGACAATGTTCATTTAGACCTTGTGATACTGCATGTACTGCAGGAATATCCTCCTGTGTTCAGCCAGAGGTACATTATCACGCGTCAGAAGGAATGCTGTGTAGCTCACCATGTTTCACGCCGACTTTGCCACCATGCTGAGATGTATCAACATGGAAGTGGCGGATAAATTAGTAACAAGACAAAACAATTTCTATCCATCTCTTAAAACCTCCGGTATATGTGCTGTCAGATCGAGTATAGTTGAGGGACGGTATTGTGACAATTTACTCACACAGGAAAAGCACTATCTTTATCAAAGTATAATGTCCCAAGAGAAAGAGGAAAGACAGTTTCTCTTGTCAGTTTGTCAGTTTGAGTTGAAAAGAAAAGAAGGCCTGTTTATAATTAGAGGCAAAGTCCATGTGGTGTCCATTCCCTTATTCCATCTATGTTAACATGTACATTCGCACCTGAAAAATTGATATTTACACACATGCACGCACATGCATACAAAAACAGCGGTCCCGTTGCTACGGAGGGGGATGCACATCGAAATGAGATCCTCAAAAAATCATTGTACCTTCTTTTTATTCATGATTGGTGTTTTTGCTGATAACTGTAAATATAAATTCATGTAAAGGCTTTGTTATGTAGGGAAAAGAATTATAATTAGCACTCATCTTGAAGGCGTGATATGTGGGTGTCTAATTCAGAGACAGATTCGCGCCGAAGACGGGTTTTCTCGTTGGTTTGGCATATGGTGAATTGCACACATGCTACGAAATCTGCCAGTGACATGTGTGAGAGGCTATGCATGTCTGTGTTAGGGGTGGCATTTGTGCCACCAGACAACCAAATTTAAATTACATGCTTTGTGGTTCCTCAATCATGTGGGAAATTACATTTTGGACCTAGACTTTCAGATACACGTCTGTTTTTTAAAGTGACCGATGCAGATTGCTGTTAAAGTATATCATGGATCTATACTCATGTTAGTGGGGCACAATTAGCAAAAAATGTAACTTTTTTTGTCCCTGGTTTTTGTTGACAATGGAAAAATTCTCCCATTGTAATATAAGTACTCCTCTTAAGTTGAGTGTTCAAAGAAGACGTTTGTGGTTTTAGACAAGAGAAGCCAGTGTTGACTGTCAGTAGGAAATGGGAAATAAATTGTTGGTTTCCATGGTCATATCAGGCATTTCATCGAACCGACTATTGACAAGCCAATGCATTCTGGGACTATGTGGATCTGGGATAACACTACTCTGTTTCCACCTTTGTACCACGAATACTGGAATCATGCGGGCAGTTTTCTGAGATGAATGGAATTCCTGTCCTCTTTGTCCATAAGTTGAAAAATGAGAAATGGGTTGCTTTCCTGAACACAAAAGGTTTAGTTATTTTTTGTAGTTATGGTGGCCCATAGCATATGTCAAATGTTTGTCAATATTATAAATCACATTTATATTCCAATTATTTATGAAATCATTTTCAAATTTGTATATACATAAAGTGCTGTGGATTTGCATTTAAATACACTTTGACACCGTAATGGTATTTATTATGACATTTATAGTTGTAGATTATCCATCCATCTTCTGACACTTATCCTGCCCTCAGGGTCGCCGCAGCCTATCACACCTGCCATCGTGCAAGAGGCCGATGGTCGTCAGTCAATCACAGGGCCACATATATAGACAAACAATCATTTACTCACTCACTCATTCAGGGCAATTTTTTCCAATTACCTACATGTTTTTGGACTGCGGGAGGAAACCCACGCAGACAAGGGAAGAACATGAAAACTCCACATAGATTAAATTGCTTAAAATGATTTTTGGAGGGAGTCATTAATATTTGACTGTCTACCCATACAATAATAGCATATGTGTGTGTTTGTGTGTGTGAGAGAGAGAGAGAGAGAGAGAGAGAGAGAGAGAGAGAAAGTGTGTGCTGTGTGCATGCCTATTGATGCATGGCTTCATGAATGAAATCACTTCCATTTATGAATGTCTCAACCTTCAAAATCAAAATGATATAAATGTTGCGCATGCCTATGTTGTGTATGCGGTTTAGTTGGAGTCTATGTATTTTAGTCTTCAACCCTTCAAGTGTTTCATTTGTGATTAGAAGTGAAATGAATGTTTCGTGTACAGTGATTAAGGGTCCTCGCAAGTACATTAAGCCAAGTGTGTGAAGGCTTGTTATCTTGTGTTCGCTGTGCTCTACATTGAGGGAGTGCATCTGCTAACCGTTTGCCAACTGGCACCAAGCCTGTGGCAGTGGGTTGGCATTTGCGTGCCCGCTCGGCTCCCACCACCTGTCTGGTCCCTGGAAGAGGCAGTGGGTTCCTGCAGAGAGGCCCTCCTCTGTGGATAGGGTGTGTGGTGTGTCAGTGTGTGGCATGTGCATTGTGTGTGTATGGGATCAAGGGTTGGGGGCAGTTGCAGCCTGGGAGGAGGGGAAGCTGAGGGAAGCGGGGAGTGTGTCTCCTCTTGGACCCGCAGATCTGAGCTATAGGAGGATGTTGCCCTGCAGAAACAGGCTGACTGGGACGACCGGGGTACTCCTACCTCCACGAGCCAATGGAAATCTGTTTCTCCTTCACTCAGTCCATCTGTCTGTCTGTCTGTCCATCTGCATCCTGAGTTATTGTCCCTGTCTTTTTTCTGTGGGATATTCCTCCATGCGGATGCCAGGAAATGAGGGAGATAAATGCTTTGTGCTTTTCCCTCCATTCCTTATAGCATTATTTCGGCATAATATGTAATACTCAGACAAGGTTAAAAAAAAACCTTTGTGTGACAGAGATTTGTCATCAATCTCTTTATGAGGTCTTGTGGTCGACTGGTGGCAGGCTCAGGTTAAAACCCCACTTTGTGCCGACCTCTAGTTGTTGTTTGTTCCAGCATTCCTGCAATCTGGTCTGCAGGGTAAAGGAACTAGACAGAAAACCTGAGTAGAAAAAAACAGAAAATTGAAAGAAAATAGATAATAATGCCTAGGAAATATATCAGTCATTTGACGGTGATATGTACTGCAATAGAAACTTGTTCAAAATATAATTAAAAATCTAAAGAAATTATATGAATTACTTTTCTCTATTTGCCAGGAAACATTAAATGGATTTGGCTTAATGAATAGACTGCAGAGATCTCTCAATTAATGACAGATATAAACTTTTTAAAATGATTCCAAAAGCAAGCGTGTATTTTAATTTCATTATTTGCATGTGTTTGCTGTCTTCTTCATCAGAGATAATGGGGACTGGCTTGAAACTCAGTACCACCCATGAACCAACTGTGCATAACTGTTATGAATAGAAATGCAATACAATTTGCATTTTCTCTATTCCAAATAGAGATAGTCTCAATATTCTCAATGCATTTGAAAGGGAACTCAATTTATTTATGTCCTTACTGTTTCCATATTGAGACCCTATTGTTGGAAATTACTTTCTGTGTATTTAAAACAGAATTTACCTTCTCCCAGTCGTCCCTGAAAGATGATAGAGTGAATGGAGAAAAGGGGGAGTTTTGAAGGCAAGGAGCAGTCTAATGCACGAGCACTGAGTGTATGTGATGTTTTTTTTTTTTTTTTTTTTGAAAACCCTTGTCCTAGCTTTCAGCAGGGGATTGTGTGAACATTAAAAATCAATTATTTAGCCACAGCAAAGAGTGGTTCTGATTAAATAATGAAGAAGCCTGGCACTGATAATCAAGGTTATGTATGTGAATGTGTGTCAGTGTCTGTGTTTCGCAAAGGATACGGCTTATTCATTCAATTTCTCATCACTCTTAGATGACATTTCAGCCATAATACACACAATCAGGTCTGAGCGCTTCCACTTGTGACGAGAACACTGCTGGAAAAAAAAGCGGAGAACCACCATGTTGTTTTATGCACGCAGGGAAGATCAAGATGTAATCAGCATGTACAATCAGGGGAGCAAAAAACCCAACATGCCTTGAGTGTCCAATTAGCTTTGCTCCAAAATGAAATGTAAGTCTTGGAAAAAAAGGGTTGTTGATAACTGAGGTTTAACCTGTCTACACAGCAGAGACCTTTGCAGGTGATTTGTTTGAAACAACTACTTTTTCTGACTCACTTTGCACATTCGCGTGACTTCTGCATTCATAGCAGAGCCAATTACATACCTAAACTCTGTTTTTCTCGTTACTGGTTAAGGAGTAAGGCAGAACGTCTGTGTAAGTCGTGTGAAAGGACAGTCTATTAAATCCTGATTCTGTCTGCGGGGTGTGGATCGTTACTGATGGCTGCAGACCACATGTGCAACCACTATAGAGCCTTCAGCTTGACCTATGACCTCTCTTGACCTGCTTGTTCATGGCAGGAGGCCCAAACACCCACCAGTTTTAGACCTTTGACCACTAAATCACCATGAGGCAAAGTGCAAAGGAAGCATTCAATGAACGGCTGTTAATACGACTCTCCTGTTTACTGTAGAGTCTGGCCCTAAAGTGTCCCTCACAGTTTCAGAGAATTATTGCTCTACAAATCCGATTTATTCATCAGTCTACAATTTTCTAATGGGACAGTGGGAAGTAGGTAAAAAACATGCATGACTTACCAAAAATGAAATGACAAAGAAGCAAATAATGACAGAAAAAGACAAATCAGTAAAAGGATATACATACAATATATATATGTATATATATATATATATATGTGTGTGTGTGTGTGTGTGCGTGTGTGTGTGTGTGTGTGTGTGTGTATATGTGTGTGAATAATAAAGTATATTTTTTAATTTTTCATCTGTTTTCTCTTCCCTGCTTTCTCACCGTTAATTTAATGTTCCTTTCATGCAATCATCTTACATTGAAATAGGAGCCGCGTGTGAGCCTGTAATGATACATTGATAGGAGTGAGAAGGGTTTGTTGGGGTAGTGGGGGTGGGTATAATGCAGTGAGACTGTTTTTCCTATAATGCAGGCTATCCTTCATGTCTTATCTGAGGCTGCTAATATCTGGGGCCAGTGGAGGCTGGAGTTTGCGATTCATGGCCGAGACCTTGGCTTTGTAAGAGCACACATCAATAACCACCTGCCCAACTCTCCCTGCAGCACTGCCAGAATATGTGTGTGTGTGTGTGTGAGTGTGTTTGGGTGTGTGTGTGTGTGAGTGTGTGTGCGCATGAGAGATAGAGAGCGCAAAGATCAGAGGTTCAAGTGAGCTGGCTATGATTCAATAAAGCCACTGACTTCCACCACACTAAGTACCCCCTCAGAATAGTCGCGGTGTCAGTGTCATGTAACATGACATCAAAACTGACACAACATCACCCCGACGGTGACACAACACTTCTGGGAAGACCTTTTTGCTTTACCCCGATTCCCTCTTCAGCAACCATAGAAAACGAAATATTCACCTCTTCAGATTAATTTTATTTGAAAAAAAAACCTAGATGAAAGACTTAATGAGATGCTTCAATCTTCCCGTGCATTATGTGAATGTTATCGGAGAATGGGGCAGTTCGAAGCGCTTGGTGCTGTGTTTACTGGTGTCGGATATATAATTTGAAAATGCTGCATTTATATTAGTTGAGTGTTTTAGCCTGATTGTTTTTAATGTCATAATGAGAAATGTTTGCTGTGAATAAATCACACAAGATGCATCATTTTGTCAATTTGTCAGTTAGATAAAAACATGTTCTATTGACCTG
This sequence comes from Fistularia commersonii, assembly GCF_037954325.1. NCBI lineage: Eukaryota > Metazoa > Chordata > Actinopteri > Syngnathiformes > Fistulariidae > Fistularia > Fistularia commersonii. The sequence goes on along the minus strand of NC_141310.1, from coordinate 4,834,189 downwards.
AGTTTTCGGCTTTATTTTTATATATAAACTCAAATGCTTCGAGTTTAATTTTTTTAAGAGTTTTTTAGGAGGGAAAACATGCAAAAATATTCTGTTCCTTATCAAAAGGCTGTATTTCTGAGCGAATGACAAAATGGCAATCAGCCAAACCGATATGAGCAGGTCAGACTTTGGAGTGGATCAATGCTCCATCTGTGATGATAATTCTGATCAGTCTGTGGTTTTTAATACAATATTCAGTCCAGACACAGTCACACCTCCTATACAGAAGCAAATAGAGCGAATTGCCAATTCAAGACGGCATTATGCCGCAGAAATGTCTGGATAAATGTCAAGCAGTCTGCATATGATTTGACGGTATAACGTTGAATACAGTTTTAAGTCCATATTTAAAAGTACATATAGTAATATGATAGTAACATGTATTGTTTCAAACTGCTGTAACATAAGTTATGCATGTTTCGCAAAAAGACAAAAAATTTAAATTAACTTTTGGCATCGTACCTAAAAGCCTCGCTGTGCTAATGATATCAGAGTCTCGATTGAGATGACGCTAACAGCTGCTCTGTTTGACGTCAGCGAATCAATCCAAGAGAGACATCCAGTTTAGCAGGGTTTGCTGCAGTAAAAATCACATGCAACTCCAATAACTTGTCGCAGTAATGCTCTTCTGAAATGCAAAACACAATCCCACAAAACAATTCAATCACAAAATGAGGGTAGATTAATAGGAAACATAAATCTGTAGTTCATGACTCTTTATATCTGCACCCGCCAAGTTTCTGTTGCAACCTGAATGCTTAATCACTAAGATGTCATTGCTTTAATTGCAGGCTTTGGAAAAGATCACCCTTTTGTATCCTGTTACATTCAGAAGAGCTATACAACATGAACGTAAAACACTAATGACAGAGCCTTACAGTGGCATTCCCTCTAAAATAAATATTTATGGAGCTGCCTGACACGGATACTATCATCTCAGCCGACCGGAAATTTAAACAAATAGTTTGTGGAAAGATCAGAAATGGAATAACTATATCAACCTCCTGAATGTCTATTAATTTCAGATCTAAGTGTTTGGGAACCAGGGAATTTATGTATTTATTCATTTCTTTTTTTTTACATTTTTGAGTAAATGCTTTTGTAAATGAAATTGGAGGACCTGACACTGGAAACATGTAACAATCCCTACTTAATCTCTGATTGTGTAAGTGGCTCTGATGAAAATCCCTGTCATTTAGGATTGAAACAGGAAGCCATATTGACCTCATGAGGCATGTTTGCTTTTAATGTGTCTAAAGTAGTTGCGGTATTAAAGATCAGATTTCAATTTCCATTTATTAGACAATAAAAACGAGGAATATGATACGTAAATATTAGACAATTGCGCAGGACTTATTGACAACAGCAAATGAAAAGCTATGATTTCGAGACAGTCTTCAGCAAATTTCCCCCAATACATACTGTTATGTAGAATAAAGCTAAATTATTGATTTTTTTTTATTAACTTGCAAGCATTTTACTGACAAGCAAAGATTGGTTGTATCAACACATTGAGTTCTTTTTTTTTTTTAAGATTTGTAATATCTCACACAGTCTGTTAAATAGAAACCTTCAACATACAATTCATGATATACCTGTAATACCACTGAACCAGTATCTCAAAGGAGCTGCGGCTGCTGTCAGAAAACCCCCCTGAATGTGTGAGCTCTCTGCCACGTGATAGTGAGTCCCCGCAGTTACATTAAGCACTCTTTGTAGGGAAATCATTTCAGCCTTTTATATCTGTCTCATTCTTGAAGTTCGTGCCCACAGCTTGTGACCAATGTAAGACTGGGATTTGAGAGCCTTGCCATCTACAGTTCGTTACGGGGAAATATTTTCTTTTTTTCTTACAATAGAGGTTGATTACCTAACTCTGGCAGTATGAGGTAGAGACCAGAAGCGATTGTTGTGATTCCCTCCTATTTAACTTCACATAAAAGTAGTTAAAAATGTCTCTTTTTCGGTCATCATTTCTCCCTGCAAAAACCTAGATGTGTGTTTTTGTCTGCATAGGTCTCTGACTCAATAATGTAAATTGAAAGGGTCTTAATTAAAACAGAGGGAAACCAAAGCCAACAACAAAAGCTGAAACCTGACAGTTAAGTATTTATACATATACATATTTACATATACAGTATACAAAACATTAATGTAGCTTTTTAAAATTCATTCTTTTAATGTTTTTCCTAAAAAATGTTGCACGTATTAGACTGAACTGTGATTGATTACAGTGGAGAAGTGGTTGGCAACCCTAGCTTGCAGCTTGAAGGTTCCTAGTATGATTCTATCGTTTCTTTGTGATGATTTTTTTCGATGTATGAACGTTGAACCTATTCTAGAAGCAGAAACATTTTCCCTTACAAATCTTTCATGGCAATTGGTTAATTTTTTTGGTGGTGTTGTCAAATGACGTTTCACCTTTTATCTATGAAGTTTATTTAATTATACCAGACTTGGGGAGTTTCTGATGTTTAACTGCTGCCGCTGGGGTTTGACATTGGTCAAAGTTGAGATATTATGTTATGTTAATGAGTGAGCGAATAGGGTTGTGCTTTTAATGTGTGCATTGTCATGTGTGTGTTGTTTGGGGAATAAAGGTATGAATTTCAGAGATTCACTTGAGTTGAGTTGGTATCACGGGCTTGAAAAATACAAGGCTTTTGGTTTGTATGATCATTAAATCCCAGTTGTAGTTTGTATGATCATATTAAAGACCAGCATAAATGACTAAGTCGGGTTGAGCCAGCAAGGTTTATTTTATAACAACACTGGTAAATCTTTTAAGTCTGTTTGCATTTACAAATGAGTATGACAAAGCAAGAGGAGCAAGACAGAGAGCAGAAAGTCAGTTGGATTCCATGTAAATGGAAAAGGAGCTGCAAATGCAAGGGTTGGCTTCTGTACATAATGGTTGTTTATAAAGAACTGTAATCACCTCTTATCTGGGTCTTTCATTTATCTGGCACTAAATGGGTTGGTTATGCGATTCATTTTTCTTTTCTTGTCAAAATTCGCCAGTACTTTAAGAGAAAGGAAGAAAAATAGGGAAATATGAAAGGTAAGGTTCCAGCAAAAGTTGTATACATTTCAATGAAAATCAGAAAGTACGTTGCGTTTGTTAGTCAAACATTAAACAAAGAAGACAAATGCTCTGATCGGTGGAGGTGGGGTTTGGTGGTGGACTGCACACACCTGTTTCTCAGCAGATGCAGTTGACAACAACAGTAAATATTAACCTTTTGGTGACTGAGACCTTGACCTTGATTAATAGTCGGTAAAAACCAAATGCATTCGGCAATTGACCAATATGTATCGAAAGGTTAAGTGATTTGATTGCTTTGATTATGTCATCTTGAACCATGTGAACAAGTAGAAAGGAGGTTGTTTTTCCGTCTGTATAATTTGGCCCTCACTCACCTAAACGATGCTCTTGTCAGATCATAATTATGTTTAATGTGTTTGCTTGATACACAGAGAAACAAAAAAAAATGCTTTGATTCAGGCCTCTTGAACTGAATGACCAGATGTTGCTGGAGAGACGTTGTTCATTGGATGTTCACTGACAAAGTGATCTCATATCTATCCAGCTGGTCAAGTACTTTGGGACTGGTCTAGCGACTGTGTTACCCCTCGATTGACAAGGATTATTATGAGACACGATAGCTGATAGCTTCTGCAGGAAAATACAAAAAATACCTTTGGGTTTCTCTTGATGAGGTCTCTTAATCTATGAAAATCCCAGCCGGGTGACCAAACAGTCATTCAAGATCCAAGATAGAACGATCTCTATTTTGCCTTGAATAGCAGAGGGTTTCTGATAGCAGAGTCAATGGGTTAACCTTGGAATTAGCAAAAGCCTGCTGCATCTTGTCCGGATGCCAAATGGTGCCATGTTTGTTTGTATTAGACACACGGAGACTCACTGCTGGGCTGAGGAGAGGGCTCTCTTTGTTGTTTTAAACATTGCGTGACATGAACACATTTGACCGAATTACCAAATGCTATCTGTATATTATCGGAGACGCCTTGGATGCATCGGAGGTAAAGTTGCCTGTTTTGCCGACGCACTGCAAATCAGCTTATGGTACTAAGCAGAAATAAAAGGCTAACTAATTACCCTGCTGCTTCTCCTACCTTCCTGACGCTTACATCTTACACTGTGCACTCTTTTTCTATACGTAGCTAGTTATTCATGTGTATAACAGACAAAGAGAAGGACTTGTCTCAGTTGAGCAGTACTCAACCCTCTGCCCTATTAATTAGCTCAGTAAATGCTGTTGAGATTACAGCAGGGAAGTGAAGCATGTAAGTCAGTAGGGAATAAAGAGAATCGCTGAGAGAGGAGGGAGGGTGAGATAGAGAGGGAAAATCTGAATACTTCTCCGTGTACACAGTAGTCTGTGTAAATCCCTTAAACTTTCTTGATTTGGGAGAAAATATACAAACCAGAAAAAATTCTATTTGTATCAACAACTACTCTTTGCCACCCAAACTTAGCGTTTTTCTCTCATGCCGGCAAATGTAAGTGGCAAAGTATAAAGAAATATTTGTGCGAGGCATTAAGAACATCCATCCATCCCTCCATCCTCTGCCGCTTATCCTGCACTCAGGGTGGCAGGGGATGCTGGAGCCCCAGATATTACTGGACAAGAGGCGGGGTACACCCTGGACTGGTCCCCAGTCAGTCACAGGGCCACATATACAGACAGACAACATTCACTCACTCACTCATTCGAAGCAATTTTCCCAATTTTTTCCAATGATCCTGCATGTTTTTTCAATTATCCTGCTAGCCTTATTGACTGTTGGAGGACACTGAAGAAACCGAGGAAATCCATACAGACACTAAATAAGAACAGAGTATAAAAAAAAATGCTGTCATTGAGAGCTAAGATATTAGAAGAAGATTTAAGCCAAGATTTGCTGCAGGTTCTGCTGGTGTGCAACTCTATGTGATCATTACCAATGCAAAATATAGACAAATTACATCATTGAAATTTTGGTTAAATGGGGATACTACCTCAGTGTGGAAGGATTTGTTGATATATCCCATTCTTTACCCCCGCATATAGTCCCAGTTGCATCCACTTGACCTTGATAATTTTTATTATCCTGATTTCATTATACAAAAATTAAACACCAACCAAACATGCAAAATGTTATTCATATGCTGTCAGTAAGGGATCATTTTACCCTCATTCTTTTGTTTCTTAACTGAATACTCTAAGTAAATATTTGAATTATGAATGAATTATTTGAATTATGTATACAATCGGAGCCGGGGCAAAACACATCAAATTTACCACTGTTTGCTGTTCGGTACAATGGTGTTATATTTCTAAAACCAATCAAAATGAGGTAGCATAATGTTTGTGTGCTGTCTTGTTTTTTCCCATGGTTGTGTAACTGCTCTCTGTTTTTATTTCTTCATCTCTCTTTCCCTCTCTCTGCCCTGCTCCCCTGAGCTCTTTGCGTTCCTCTCACCATTACCTGTCATTATGTATAGCCTAGTGGCTCTCCTTCTGTCCACCTCTCCCCTTTCATTTTCTCATAACAAGGACCCTGCCCTCTCTTGCTGGAGCTCAGACAAGATTATCCTGCAGTTATTCTACCTCAGAGTTCTGTCTCACACTTTCTAGCCACTCTCTGGTGTGACCTTGTGGTGGCAGGAAATGGGCATTTGCGACAGTCATTTCTCTGTCTCCGTGTCTTCATGCCTTGCTCACGGAGGCTATCTGGGCCGTCTACGCTCGAACACTTGGGCCAGCTCGCAGATCATTTCGAGCACCTGGAGTGTATTGAGGCAATTCCGCTCCCTTTCGCTCATGTCCCATTCCTGTGCCATCGCTTCTAGAACTGTCTTGGAGTGGGTCCTCCTCTATTATCCCCATTCTTCACGCCGTGGGAGCCACCAATCCGCAAGCAGCGCCGGACTACGAAGAACATCTCAGACACTGTTGGGGTGTGACAGTTAGACTATCAATCTGCAAATCATCTTTCTGCTGCTGGTCTTCAGCGCTACTATCAGCACATCAAGGTGCCACGTCGTGAGTTATCTCTCACAGCAGACGAGGCAGGAAAATGGAGGCTGGGCACTGCATTGCTACAGCCTCAGTGTATGTTCATCACAAACAGGCTTGTTTATTGAGAGGATGCATCGCTCATCCATCTCTGCGCCTGTTTCATCTTTATCGTTTTCTGTCCCTGCTGCGCTCCTCATCATGGTCCCGGCATGAACAAAAAGTGTGTGTGTGTATGTGTGTGTGTGTGTCTGCAATTTTATTCCTGTGTATCTATGATTTATGGGCATATGATATTAAGCAAGAGCTTGAAATAAATTTTATGACATCACTTGAAGCGGGGAAATCAAAGTTACAGCGCTTACTTATTACCTCCCCATCCCTCTATCGGGTGTGGTTGTCACTGTCAAACACACACACCTACACACACATCAAACATGCACACCATTCAGCTGTTCTAATTGAGGGTGTGATCGATAAAAGTGGAGTAAATCCTGCTTCTAGGTTCACTGCTAAAAGTGTCCATCCCCCCTTTGACAGATTCACTCGGTTTGTTTACTTTGACAGGAAAATCAATCACCCCCCCCCCACACACACACACACACACACGCACACACACATATGAGAACCCCTTATGCTTTGTCCATACAAACAAATCATCTAAGTCACTCAGTGAAACTGCGGAGAATATGGTATTATTGGTAATGTTTAGGTTACTGTCGGGAGAGCGGTGATGGACAATCATAGATCCACTCTGAAATGAGTGTTCTTGCCAATTTGGTCTGGAAGTCCAATGAAGCAAAAATGTGCTTAATGTGTAGTGAAAACGAGGCATGTACCAGTACATCTTTCTAATCCACTTTCTCCCTTTGAACACATGTTTCTGATAGCTACTTATCTCCTGTGGCTAATTGAAGATGCTTTAGAGAGATGAGCTCCATCCAACTGTCAAACAGAATTTGTACATGCCTCCAAAAAATAAGTAATAATCACGAATCTTGGGGGTTGAGGGGCTAATTGGTGTTTGGTAGCTCAATTTTCAAGAACTAATTTACAGAAGATTGGTTCTTAATTTAACTAGCAACCTTGGTAGACTATTTATGAGAAAAGTGTTGAACAACTTATCAATTCAACAAATCTGTCTCTCACTTTAGTCTTTGGAATTTTAGAAGTAATACTTATTCTCCCTACTTTTCTTGTTAAGATCTTTTTGTGGCAACTGAATTTCTTCACCCAAAGATGTTTCACCTCTATTTGCATCCTCCAAACCACCCGACAAGATCCACAACCAAAACAGAAACCCGACCCCACTGACTACTACCTGTGCTTCGGTCCAAGGGAAATTATGATATTATAGTGCAAATAATGCATGGCGAGCTCGGGGCTTGTGTATCATCTGTTGCGATAAACCCATACATAGGTAGGAATCTTGATATTTCTTAAAAATGCAGTTTTCTTTTCGCTGGCAGTCTGCGACGCTTCTGCAGTCTCATCATTTGCTCGTTTCCTCCTGAAAAATCTCTCCAGCGATTTTTGTTTCTGGCTCATTGTTTTTCAAGGACTAGCTTGTGGTAGCTGATGTGTGAAATGGCACAACAGAGTTAAGTGCGGCAGTAGGGCGAAGGCAGAAACAATCGTTTTTCAAAATAAGATCCGGAGGGGCTAATGAAAAAAAATATCATTTGTACCAAAAAAGCGATTTTCTTTGTGGACCGGTACCAAATGATTCCCAGACCGGTACTGGTCCGGGAACCGGGAGTTGGGGACCCCTGATCTAACGGTTTCCTCCTCTTTATTTCACACAATCTGAATTTTATCTGTATCTATTCAATTTTTAAATCCAGTAAGTACCCCGAAGTTGTTCTCCTGTTCCCACTAACAACATTAACGCAACTACCCCATTCAACCTAGTTTCTGCAAAACAACACTCTCTTTAACATAACAAGCCATTGCATCTTAGACCGGCCCCCAAACCGGGCAGTTATAGATAGAACACTCCTCACAATCCAGTCGAAGTGAAGAAGCCTCTCAGATGAGTGATAAACAAGGGAAGAAATTCAAGTCCAGCCACCACGGAATGATTTCAATAATGAATTAAACATGACCTGGATGGATGGATGACTGAGAACTTCCATAGATACTTACCTGCTTTCCACTGGCAATAAACGAAGCAGTTGTTCCCAAAAAATACATTTAATTCAACATTGATCAAAAATCATAATTTATAAATCATAATTGAAGATCCTATGAATTTTAGTAATTTCCCTAGACATGTCTTTCTCCATTAAATAATGACATGCTGCCCAAGGCGGCCATCTACCTATTATACTTTATATTTATTAAAAGCAATGAGTATTAGGCAAAACATGAACAGAGCAAGAAATAGAGAAAGTGAATTGTTTGTTTCTGGTGGATTGTAATTCAGCTTGATGTTTAACAGAAAATACCATCATGTCTAAAGCCAAAGAAAATCACAGGATTTGACAATAACATTACTTTATTGTATGCACTTCAAACAATGACACTGAAATTATGTTTTTGTCAACAGTGATGCGGTCGGGGAAGACCCTCCCCCCATGACAAAAAAGATACTTCTCTTCCTTAACATTGCTGAGGGTCTGTTCCCACGGTGACCAAGCTCAGCAGCACCATGGTTACAACAGGACCCTTTGAAGCCATCCCAACCTCCCCCCACTAACCCTCAAATGTTTTTTTCTTAGCATGCCACTCCTCCCCGATCTTATCCTCTACCCTTTCCTCCTCTTTTTCAGAAAAGGCGAGACTTATTCTGACCTCCGCCACGTTAACAACCAGCAAAACCAACGCAACACAAAACACACATTGTTACTCTTTATGCTGTCACCAAATGTACATTTTGAGGTATCTGAAGGTTGCTTACTGATCAAAGTAGTGAGCTGGAATTCTACATCAGCTTTGCTCTGTTCGGTCCATGCCCTTTTTTTTTTTTTAAGAGGTTTACCAAGGTTTATTTTCTTTTCGTGTCATATATAAATGATCCTCGTACAGCATTTCTCCACAGTGAGCACAAAGATTTATATGGCTGCTGCACAGATTCATCTGCGGAAAACGACAGGGAGCACAGAGAAAGGAGAGTTTCTTGGAAGGCCTTTCCACTCTGTGCTGGTGGAGAACCAAGAAGCTCTCCTTTCTCCTCAGGATGAATTACACTGATGTCAAGTGATTGCCTCTCTGTTTGTAGCTGTTTGTTGTTTTTTGTTTTTCAAAATGCATTCCTAATAACCATAGCTTTAACAACTGGTGTATTCTAAACCTAGCCTTGGATAGTGTGTGTGATGCTGTGCACATTCATGTGAAATGAGTGTGTGTTTGAGAACATGGTCAAGTGGTTGCCTTGTATTTAATGTGACACAATAAACAGCAATTTTTGTTCATGTGATAAAACAATGCTAAAAGTAATGACAATGGGGCAAGTTCAGAAGTGGAGAAGAAGAATTCAGAGAGAAATCTAAATGATTGGAACAGAGCTATGATGTGAAGAATGGACAAAGATAACCCTCTGTAGTCGGGGTTGTAGTAAATTACAAATGCGAGGAAAACTGGAAAGCGGAGTGGACTGTGGCATGAAGATGGAAGTAAAAATTCACTTGAAGAAAGAAGGAAGAACGAAGGAAACACCGTCAGGGAGAGAACCTTTTTATTATTTTCGGACTTGCAGCTTGATCTTTAAATTTCAAACTCAGGAGTGTTACATTCAAGCGCAATTATGCGGAAAACTTCCACACAACCACATCATAATCAGATGGTAAAGTGCTTTTTCTTTATAGCAGTAACAAAACAAAGCATAGAAAGACAGACATAAGAAAAGGATAATACATTCATATCAAACCACGGAAAACTCCACCCAAACGGTCCCTCGTGTGTGTGCGGGTGCATGTATGGGTGTGTGTTCGTAGAACTGAGCCACCTTCTGCTTTGGCAGAGGATCACAGAGTGTTAATTCTGTTGTTATCCATGTTTAAAGATGAAGTTAGTTACTCTATGTGTGTGTGTGTGTGTGTGTGTGTGTGTGTGTGTATCTGTGTGTACGTGTTTGTGTGTGTTTGGCACCAGACTGGGAGGTTTCTCTGGGTCCACGCTGGCATAGGGGCTGGACAGGGATTGGTGAGGACAGTGCTCCAAAGGCCGTCCAGGCTGGTGGCTGCCACTTGGTCGAGTGCCCCAACTAAACACAGGCCAAATCTGCAGAGATTCACCCCAATTTCTTTGTGCAATGTTTCTGTGCTGTATCATTCTCACATTTGGCAGCGTTCACCCTCTTGTGTCAGAAAAAGAAATGAGACCTGTTCACATGTATTATTATAATTTCACCCTTGACTTTGGTGCATCATTCTATTCTTGTTATGACCAGAAAGGGGCCCATAAGAGCAGCAATAGAACTTGTGAATAAATCAAGGAGGACCAGAACTTGTTTTCATGACCACACGCAAACAGTTGGAAGCTGTTTGATTCTCTTCTTAATTACTTGTTTACTTATTAACTTGAAATGCCCTCGAAAGCCAGAATCCTGTTTTTTTTTTTTTTTTTTTTGTATTCCTCTAACAAAAGGGTGTTGGGGCAACGTCTAGTCACTGGGGAGAAATATCTTTGCAACTCGGCTCGCAGCGAAAGGAGGGAAAAGCAAAAGGACATTCAGACGGAGGGACATAAGAGGAGCAGAAACAAAGAGGGATAGCAAGAGAGGGAAAAAGTGGTGGAGAGATGATAAATCCAATCAAGCCTCTTAGTGTTTCATCAATAGGCATTGTTCTGAGATGGCAGCCTCTCCTTGGCTCAAGCTGTGGGCTGTGGTTAGGCTAACACATGAGCTAAACCCAGAATAATACCAAGATGAGGGCAATGTTGAGGACGAGGGCTGTGCCAGCAGATTAGTACTAGCAAAGGATTCACTCACACAAACACTCATGCATGCACTCTTTCTCTCTCTCTCTCTCACACACACACACACACTGCGATAGAGAAAGTCTCAGATTGAGTGAGGTGCCTATTGGATTGCACGGCTTATGGTTTTATCCTGGGTGAATGTGCGTTGCCGGTACTGTTGTAGAGTGTGGTAGAGCTGAACTGAGCTGCCGGGGATTCACCGACTAGTCGTCTGAAGCTGGAGGTCATGTGCGTATGTCTGTGTGCTCTGGCACGTGTGTGAGTCTGGGAGTTGGATACATGACTTGGTCTTTCTTTCTCATTAAAACAATGCAACATTGCAAGGGGCATTATGTAGACACAGACAGTGATGTCTGCAGATCATCACATGCATATAATGTGAGGAAACATGGTGTTATTTTTATGTTGTCTTCAATCCAGCATAGTTGCTCTGAAAAGCCATAACCCATGTTTGTTTAACACACAATAAGAGCACAGCAATTCCCTTTGCATCCTTTTCCATGTTACGTCTTCACAATTTCCCTTTTTTTTTTTTATTTCCCTCCTGTGTTATCTCACTCCACTGTCCCCCCCTGTCGATCTCTTTCCCTGCCCCCTCCTCCCTGCAGCATTTTCTAAGATGACAGGAGGGTGTTTTTCCTTTGTTGGGGAGCTGCTCACATATTCTCTCCTCTGTTGACAGGTAAAAGACATGAAAGATACTAAAAGAGTGAGCATGATGGAATCCTCTGGGGAGGAGGAGGAGGAGGGGGATGGAGCAGTAGGGAAGGAAGGACTGATAGTGGAGTGGGAGGAGGGAGCAAAGGAAAACTGAAAGACAGGGTGCCGGAGCTTGGCTAAAGGTAAAGTATTTAGTAAAAGAAAAGGAAGGATTGAGTCATGGGGGAGGAGGACTGGGTGAAGAAGAGAAAGGGAGGGGGTTTGACAGTCTGTGACCTCGGCTAAGTCTCTTCGACTGTGTGCTGATGCGTGAAACCTGAGCACACGCAGTATTAGCACGCCTCACTTACTAAACACAGCAGAGGCCTGACAGAGGGCAAAGCAACCCTCTTTTACCCACACACAGTTTTCCAACATGCATGCGTTACATGCACGCGTTTTGGCACATCTAATAATGCACTTACGCACTATTATGATACTCGCACACAAAGCCTTGTTGACTAGTGTGTTAAATCCAGAAGCATTCTGGTAAGTTGAAAAGGTCAACTCAGACCCTCCAACAGGCCCTGAGGTGGCGGCGTTACACTGCCCCTTCAGCTGCTCCCTGCCACTATTGTACATGCACAACTTGTGTATTTGTCTGGCGCTTGGCCAGGCCAGCCCTTGTTTGTGGCCTTCTACAGCTGCGTGATTCACAACCCGCCTAGGGCCGGTCAAACTATCATTCAGCTCTCTTTCCTTCATTCACTCACTCTCTTTCTCTTCTCCGTGTGTTAAGTTAATGGGTTAACCATCACTGTCCAATAAGCACAGTTAATTGAGACAAACAAGCCAATGAGGAAATGTCACAGGACAGCACAAGTCAAGCGAGAAACGCCGCCGGTGGCGCTTTGTGTGGACTTGTATGAGCGTCGTTATGATTTTATGAACGCATACGTCCAATTAAATCTCAAGTCAAACGCGTTTTGCTGGTGTGTATCCATGTGCGTGTTTTTGTCATAGTGCGCTCCTGACAGTGTGTTATCCACCTCCAGCCCGCCTGCTGTCAGCCTCTTAGCGGAGTGTGGCTGCAAAGCAGGGTCCTCCTGCTGCATCTGCTCTCCAGGTTTGTCTCAACTGCTTTTGCATACCGCTCCCTTGTCCCCTCTGCAATTGCACCGGCACACAACTCCATACACACCAACTAGACACACATGTATAAGCAAATGCCGCATGCATGTGCACACATATTTGTTAATCAAATGAGTAGCACGTTTGATTGTTTCCCTCCTTCCTTCCTCTCTGGATCTATACTTCATCACTGGTCCTCGATTTTCGTTCTAATGAAAACAGGACTTGCTAAGAGGCAGATTTTATGTGTTTGATTCGGCGACAGATGAAGGGCTGTGGGACGCAGGTAAGAGCCGAGTGACTATAAAAAGCCTCATCACAGTTGAGACGTGGCAGGATGCGTTCCCTTAGCTCGGAACAGGGACGCTTCTGTAGTCTATGCTTGAAAGCAGGTGTGCCACAAGGCGTTGTGGGAGAGATATTGTGTGACGGCGTATCAGTTTGTCAGCTCTGGCCACCCCCCAACCCCCACCTGGAACCCTCAAATGTGTGTCTCCAAGTGTTTGCTTGAATAAGGGCTAGCAGTCATTTGAAGGGGAAATTTACTTTGAATCAGGCGTGACAGTGTTCCAGTAGGCATGGGGGGCACGGGCTTGATTTGAGAATTTTAAAACGACTCTCACAGCCAAAAAAAAAAAAAAAACCCAAGTGCCAAGATGCTCCAGGAGTCGTCATCAAGAGAAATTTGGTAAAAAGTTCACAGGGCCATCCATACAGAGTTAATGCTAATGAGCAACTTCAAATGGGATGTAAATATGAAAATGTTTTGTCCTTTATACCACAAACAATCTGTCTAATGACTGAGTGATGATTCAACATTTTCCTGAATCAAATATTTCCAAACATCATTTTATCATGCCTCTTGTTCAGACAACACATGCATGGAGAATTTCAAACCACAGCTCTTGGCGAAAGTAATCAATACGTCTGTCTGTGGTAAGACAACGCATCCACTTGTATTATTTTGTGTCGGCTCTTCCTTCATTTTAACTTTGCATTTAAATTTCAAGGTTAAAAAGGATCAGCTTTTGGTGACTTGCTACTGAGAAATGACACCTTAAATGTGTGTTTGGATATACTTTTGCTGTCAGCAGGGCAAACATCAGATGAGTGCGTGCAAAGTGCTGGGCTGGGTGTATGTATGTGTGTGTGTTTGTGTGTATGTGTGTGTATGTAAGGCAGGTGTGCAAGGGGCATTGCTGAAATGTGTGCGGCCACCGGAGGCGTCTTTCTTGCAACAGACTCGAAGAAGTGAATAACCGCTAACTATATGCAGTGAGGTAATGATAATGGATTTCCAGCGCAGGTGGTCTGCGTCCAGTACGTGACTAAATATTTAGTTTTACTTTCAACTTTTCATGACCTCTTCTTTGAAATTCAGCAGCTCCAAAAAATACCGGGGGTAATTAATTAACAAAGAAATCAACAGTTTATCCCTTTTCTTACGAGAAGGACTTCTCCAATATACACATGTGTGACAGAGGAAAAGTAGAGATTCAACACTCATTTACTTTACAAGTCTCCACAAATCTCCTGGAGGAATGAACAGCTTTTTTCTGAAGTATATTCCCTCCTTCCTTTTGATAACAACGGTGTAAAGTGTTGTCAACATGTCAGTCCCAAATCTCCCGAGGGGGCGCAATGAGTTTGAGATCCGCTGACTGCCAAGGCCGGTAGATTCAAATTATTTTCATCGTCATCAAACCAGTTAGTTACTCTTGTGCCTTGTAAATAAGTGTCTCTTTGTTTTACCGTTTCTTCTCATTTATTCTTTTTTATCCTTTGATTTTTCACCTCTGCATATTTATTAAAAGCACAAGCAGAGCACATAATCCTCAGCCCCCTGTTGAAGACAAAACTGTCTGCAAACAAGCTGGAGTGAAAAATAAATGTAGACAAACTCCAAGTATTTATATGAACACCTATAAAGCTGTGGTCTTGTATGGTCTCACTCATCTACTTGCATCTGATGGTCACTGGACCCTTCAATCTGATCGATCATGACCTCCCGGTTAACCCGCAAGTGGATACTCGCAGAAAATGTGTATACAGGATGAGTTACTGTATGCGACTCCCTGACAGTTTTGTATGATACAATCTAATTTCCCAGCGAGATCAGCCTTATAGATAATGTTGCCGAGATCCAGAGGCGTGCAGGCATGAACAGAGCTGACCTTGGTTGCTGTCCTGTTGACATTGAGACGCGGAGCTGCTTTTATATTGCAAACCAGGTGAATATCAATTTCATACAATTTATTCACTCTTGATGGCAAAATGAAAATAATCATTTTTGGAATTCAACATCTGAAAATCAGGGTTTATGTACATTATATATATATATATATATATATAGATTTATAGTTATTATGTGTGTATGTGGATGGGTGGCACTGCGCAAGTGTATGCGCATACATTTGCCTACATGCTTGTGTGGTACTCAGCTGGTCAGGCAGGAGTTGTGTAATTGCAGGGTTATTGCTGCTGAGCCTGATGGGTAATGGCACATTTGCAAATTAATTCTCGGTGCTAGGCTGTGATTAGCATATGGAGAGAAACATCTCACACATAAAGAGTGAATCATATACACGCACACGCGCACATAGACACTGGAAGTCAGACACACCTCGCGAGCTTCTAATCACCAGTGAGAGGTCAGGTTCAATGGGAATGTGTAATGGTGAAGTGGATGTGGGTCTTGGCAAATAGGGGTGAGTGAGGGGTGACAGGATATTAGCTCTTGTCACATTTGATATATGTTGATTTTCTTAAATTCGGGTTATTTATACATCGAAACTCTTAGATGGTGTTTCTTCAGAAACAGTTTATTTAAGGCTGTGTGGTTATGAAATATTATAACTGACTCTCAACAGATTTTCTTTGATCACTGTATGATCTTTTTACGTGTTGGCATATTATTGTTTGAAATAAAATGTAGATTTATAGCATCAGCCATACCCAGGTGGGCATGTTTCTGTCTCTCTCTCTCTCTCTCTCCCCCTCTCCCTATGTTTGTCAGGTGCATACCCTTCCCTCCCTTCCACTGTTTCACTTTTCTCTTTTTTCCTTTCTCTCTCTTTTATTCTATCCTCTTCATGTTACTTCTTGATCATAGTTTTTTCAGTCACTCTTACTGCCTGAGTCCCCAGGGTGCTTTTACAGCCTCTCAGAGACAGAGAGAGTGAAGGAGCAAGAGAGACAGGCATAGAATGACAGAGCAATGTTCACTCGGGAGAATCATAGGTATGCCGAGCATTAATAAAAAAAGATTTTTTTCTATCGCGTGTCACAAAACTCTGCAACATTATCTTAAGTTAATCTTTTGTAGTATAGAAGAGAATATGATAGACCAACTAGAAATCCTATTGTATCACTTCCTCTTTTTTTCTTTTAGAATGTGTGTGCGTGTGTTTGTGTGTGTTTGTGTGTGTGTGTGTGTGTGTGTGTGTGTGTGTGTGTGTGTGTGTGTGTGAGAGAGAGAGAGAGAGAGAGAGCTGCAAAATGAGGAGCACTCACAGTATGTGAAAAAGACTGCATGGATGTCTTGCACAACATATTACCAATAAACTTTCTGTCTGCATCATCTGAGCTCATCTATTTCTTTACCTACTTTACTTTAAATCAGGCATTACGGTTATCAACAGCTGTCAGAAATGCAGGCAACTAAACAAAAAGAAAAGATGTGGAAAGGGTAGGACTGACAAATCAGTTGTCCCTTTTGAAAAGTTCTCTGCAACTAACTTTGTAGTACCACTGAATAACCAAGGGTATATTTATTATTAGAAAACTGTGTTCGTTTTTCTTTTTGTATGTTTTGTACTGCAGTTCCCTATCAAATGTTTTCTTATGATGTATGGTCAGATGTAAATACCCTGTACGTTCCTGTACCATGAAAACATCTGCACATCACTGTATATTTTAATTTCATTAATTTTTGTTAAAATTTCAGTCTTTGCCTTTATAAACCTGGCTCTAGGCCCCTCCACCATCAGCCAACCCAATCTACCTCCTTCCACGTCTCCACCAATTACACTTGCTCTCTTGTTTTCCTCTTCTATCAATCATCACTCCCTATTAGTGGTTAATTGCCTTTCATGCCCCTACTAACTGCTTGTTCTGCCTGTTATGGAGATTTTTTTTTTTTTTAATCCTGTCCTTTGAGTCTTCCTGAAGGCGTAGAGCCCATCAGTCTGCCTCTCTCCCTTTCCACAAAACTCCTGCCAATACCCCCTCTCTGTCTCCCACACTGAGTGGGTTTGAGAGCAAGTCAGCCCCCAGGGCAAACTGTCCTGCTAGACTGTTTCCCCATCATCTCTTCCTTTTTTCTTCCCCCCTCTCTCTCTCTCTCTCTCTCTCCCTCTCTCTCTCCTGCTCCTGCTGTTTTTTTAGACATGGCAGATTCCCAGCAGATAGTTAACTTCTCACCCCTAGTGCCACCATCTCAGTCATCTCTGGGTGCAGATCAGAACAACACTGTGTGTTTGTGTGTGTGTGTGTGTGTGTGTGTGTGTGTGTGTGTGTGTGTGTGTGTGTGTGTGTGTGCATGCATGTGTGATCGGGAAAGAGACAGTGAGAGAGAGAGAGAAAGAGAGAGAGAGAGGTGGGGGGGTTCTGCTGTCAGCCCAGCATGTTGAACAGTCTGTGCGCGAGGCTGAACAAGCCAAGTTTCCTAGACAGACACACAAATGCACCCACACACTCCCAGACTTACAGAGAAGAGAACTCTCATTTTCAGAGAAGAGAATGGGGGCGGGGGATCCTTTATATTTTTCTCTCCCAAACACAGAGCCGTTCTATTGTGAACTGCTCTTGAAGACCCTCGGCACTTTTTTTCCATACTCAACTGGTTTATGCTTTATTGCAGTCTTATACAGTGTGAACAGATGCACCCTTGATAGTCATTGCCCTCTCGCTGTCGTGGGGCTGCCCAATCAGCTGTCACCCTGACTCCCAATTGAACTGTGGCCACTTACTCCCCAGGGTGAAGCGTCAGCAATGGCCATTATTTCCCCTCTTGCCTGCGCACCCATGCCTCCCGTGTCTGTTCTAACTGTGGCACCCTCACCTCCCCCATCCACACTCACACACACACACACACTATCTAGCTGTGTCACTGCCTGGAGGGAGTTCATCCTGCCCTCCTTCTCATCTCCTCTCCTCCACCTCCTTCTCCCCGTATCGGCAATGAAAGAGAGGGAGGAAAAGGGAGGGTGAGAAAATGAGCGAGTGAGATAGAGAGACAGTGGCAGCAGTAGCGGAGGAAGCAGGGCAGTCTCTCCTCTGATCATCTTTCTTGGATAGAGGCATAAAACAGAGTCCCGGGAATCAGTCGTCGTTCTCTACTGCAGGATTTATTCAGCCTGTATTTTATTCTCTCTCTTGCCTCTTTTGCCTCATCCTGGCACTGGACTGCTTGCTTTTTTATCTTTCCCCGGCTGTCCCGACTCTTGGGGTTTGAGTGTGTGTGTGTGTGCGTGTGTGAGTGTGTGAGTTTGTGTGTGTGTGTGTGTGTGTGCGCGTGTGTGCTTGCCTGCCTGTGTGTGTGTGTGTGTGTGTGTGCAAGAAAGCGCTGGTGAGCGCGTGTTTCCTGCTGCTGCTTGGAAACAGACAGTGAGTGTGTGACCCTTTGCCCCAGGGATCTGGGTTGAGAGGGTGTAGAGCAGGGGTGAGCTTAAGGGGTTGACCCTCGCGCCACTCTTTCTGTGTGTCTCTGTCTGCGCGATTGTGCATGTGTGTTTCCTAGCTGGCTGGGCGGTCCCAGCCTTGCACTTGGTTAGTGAGGACCAAAGAGCAGGGATGACAGGCTGAGTCCCAACCCAGCCTCCCCACACACACAGCCTTGTTTCTGGGTGGCTGTGAGGGCACAGCCCCTCCGGAGCTTGGTCATCCGGGGCAGGGCGGCTGCCTGCTCATTTGCGACAAGTTGCGTTTCGCTTCATGACACAACCATGTTTGGACTAAAGGCACCGCTGTACTACTTGCCAGGTAAGATAAAGAGAAATGTGTTGGTTATATGTATTTTGGTGCTTTTTTTTTTTGTGCAAATATCTGTTTTAGTATAACAAACGCACATTGTGTCAATTCCGATGTCTTCATGTGCCTTGAGAAGGTACATAAGAGGTCAGCTCAGGACTACATTTAAGGAGAAGTTTGTCTTTGTGCTGCTGGTCCTGAGGTGGCAAACTGAGATCCAAGGCTGGTAATGCTATCTGACATCAGCCGCCCTCACTCTGTTTTGCTGAGGTCTCAGCCGACAGGTAAATAGCCACGATAAGTGGCGGCGTGTGTTGTATTCAAAACAACAACGCAATAAACACAAAGAAGATGCAAATGCATGATGCAGTCATCGTGATTAGTCCACTTATATCCGTGTGTGCATCTGCGTGTCCCCTCTCTCATTGTGCATGCACAGACATGGGTGTATGCGCACGCACATGCATGCACGGGTCCGCGTGCATGTGTTTGTGTGTGTGTGCTTGTGTGCGTGGTTGATTTGTGTCTGTGAGAAAGTGTGAGTACGAGGGAGGCATGGGGCTAGCGCCGGTCGGCGCTTAAGTGCGTCTCACGGCTCACTGGGCACTGATTGTGGAGAGGATAACCAAGTGAGGCAGGGAGAGCGAGAGCGAGAGAGAGAGAGAGAAGGGGAATGTGAACGCAATACATCTCTGTCTTTGTGCAGCATTCACTCATGTGTTGTTTGCTTCATATTTACATGGATATTTATCTTCCTGTTTCACCTGACAATATTTGTATTTATGGAATATGAATGCACACAGTATATACTCAATCCTCATCTTCTGGTTTAATGGCTTTTGTTTCCAATCCGTGTCACACTCTTCAGTCTATGGAAGTGGGCACACGAAGAAAAGATAAATTATTGATGGGCTTTAGATGGCAGCTGTGTGATTGAAGCTCCAGCAACACTTTTCAGTTGCAATCCATGGTCAACCCTTTACCTGTCAGCTAAACAGCCAGCCACCCGATTGCATTACACGGGGAAGTGTTATATTCATCTTTGGACAGCTGTCATACTGTGCCAGCAGGCTTAGCATTATCTGCAAGTATAATTATTTCTAAATTTGACATTTGATCACCTTTCCCTAAAATATGAAGCTTATGCATAGTATAGAATGTGGACCTTATTTGAAGTTCACGTTTGTGTTATTTGAGTCAGAGTCTCTGCAAGAAAGAGCATTGATGTTTTCAGGAGGGTTTTTGACCCGCAGGTTACAAGAGATAAATAAAATATAAAAAACCAACTGCATATGAAGTTAATCAATCCCAGAAAGGTTAGCTTGAAATTAAATGTTCAGTGCAAACGTTTCTTTTAGCTGCTGTTTTCTGCTCCGAACTCCTACTTCACTGAGACTCAGATCTTTATTATGTCTTCCTTGAATTGTTAGGCAGTGGCTTTCAAAACTCAGCTGTTAAAGGCCAAAAGAACTCCCTGTCTGAGAGAAATAAAAAACAAAACCAAGCATCCTGTGATGTGAGCGAGCCAGAATCATATCCAGGGAAGCGGGACTCCTCACAGAGCCCCTGACTGTTCCCTTTTAACCAAGAGGGATAGATCAAAATCCACAAAGCACAGGGGAGCGGAATGATAAGATGAACATAAGCGAAGAAAGCATGAAGGATGAGCAGACTCACCTTTTCTCAACTCCCCTTGACTCCCCCCTACCCAGCCATCTCCTCATCCTTCTCTTCCTCCTCAGGTTTACTTGGTACCTATATCCCCCCTATCCCACCCCACCCCACCCACCTCCACTCCCCATTATTCTGCATGTGTGTCATTACCCCTTGTGACCCCCCAGCCCTCCCACTGCAACCTAGCCCCCAGCAGGAGAGCCACACAGATTAGAGGCAGAAAGAAAGGGTCTGGGTTGTGACAGTGGCCAAAGCTGGAAAGGTTGTGAGTGTGTGTGCATCTCTCTCTGTCCTCTGTTGTATTTGTGTGTGCACACACACTCAACACTGCAGGTTGCTTCTTCTCCCTCCCCCTCTTTCATTCAGCCATTGAATGAGCCCCTGCCTGCCTTCCCATCTTAACCGCCGTTGCCTTGGAGACCATGTCAGACACATGCTAGTTCTCCATGATTATTTGACAACAAAAAAGGTTGGGTTAAATAAAGAGGAATGGGTTAGGGGGTGTGAGGGTTAGAGAGGTGAGAAAGTGGAGAAAGAAATTGATTCAGCGAGCATAACAGCAAAGGGTGTCGAGATAAAGGTGGAGAGAAGCACTTGAACTTGGGTTGCATTCACATCACAGCAAAAATGCAGTGGAGCAAGGGAGCAACCACTTCAAAATGGAGGATGGCTCATGGTCATTCCTCCTCCCTTTACTCTTCTCCTTTTGTATTCTTCAGGCCGTTAATTCCTCCACACTTAAACCATTGCTCCGCATCCTTCCTCCCTTAATACACCCTCAGCACCCTTGGCATTCTCCAAGACGATTCCAGACAAAAATTGCTGTATGAGTATCTCATGCATCCAAGTGTATTTTTCCTTTGTGATTCCTGTGTGAATTTTTCTGCATGTCTTTTGCGAGCGCGTGTGTGTATGTGTGTGTTGCATTGGCGGGGCCTGCATTCAAGTTGAGGTTGACTGCTGTGCTTAGATCTATCTATCACTTTTTTCCTCCAAAGCTGCCTGCTCTTGAAGCCCCAGGGTAGCGCAGGGACGGAGGGAGTAAAAGAAAGATGGACAGACAGACAGACAGGCGGCAGAGGGTGAAATATGCACAAATCACAGGGGCAAGAAATATATATTAAAAGTGGAGTTAACAAAAAAGGGCTGCAGTTAACTGTTCAGCGGTGAGAGATAATCATGCCTTCTATTGAATAATGCATTTACGAATCAGGGCATTTATTTCAGCTTCATTTATTTTCCATGCATTCAGTCACCCAAAGCTGGAACTGGTCCGCCAGTCTGGTCTGGACTCAGAAATGTGAAAAAGATGGGGGAACAAATGACTTAACTGACACTCACCTTCAGTGAAACTATGTAATCTTGATTGTCATGGTTGCATTATGACCTGCTGGCTCTTATTCTCTCTGAAAATCAGTTATCAAAAACATTGTGATGCTCTGTAGACACTCTCGCACACTCTGTCACTCACAAACGCAGACCAGTGTATTTGATATGGTTCAGGACATGCTGGGTGTTTATCCATGGATCAGACTACAATCTAATAATTTGTGATTACTGAGAACTTGTTCACAGAGAGCAACCTGAGAGGAGTAGAGTGTCTTGAGAGCATGTTGGAGTAAAAAGTGCATGGACTTACATGTGTGTGTGTGTGTGTGTGTGTGCGTGTGTGTGTGTGTGTGTTCTGAGAGGCAAAAGAAGACATTCATTGACGAAGCCAGAATTCTATATTGTGTTAGAAGATTATCTCTGCTGTAGAGTAATCATTATTAGGCATGATCTTTCCTTTGCTCCTTTTCTCTCTTTCTCACTAAAGCTATCTCCCTTGATCAATTTCACGAATCTCTCAACTGTATCTACTGCTCTCTTTATACCAGTATCTACTCAAGTGTCACCCTTCTCTCATCGTCTTTCTCCTCCTCCCACTGTGCTGTTATCATCCAGTTCACTCTATCATTGTATCCATTTATCTATTTTACTCCCCTTCCACTCCTCGGTCCTTCCATCCCTCCATCCCTCCCACACCATGGGCTCTGACAGCTCTGTCATTAGATGGCAGTTGCAGCAGTAAAGCAGTAACAATGATGGACTGCTGGTTCCCTCACCCTTTCTCTCACTCTCGCTCTCTCTCCCTTTCTTTGCTCTTGCTATAAAAGCTCTCTGCCGCTCTTAGTGTGGCATCTGTTCGATGCCAATCCGCAGGTGTCACTGCTCTGGTCATGGCCATAAAGGTCATCTGTAGCGCGTTTAACCGGCTGCCCTGTTGGCCTCCTCGTAAACCCAGGGCTGTTAAACCCTGACCCAGCACACCTGTGGCCTCCAGTCTGGTCTAGACTCAAGCAGCAAACCATGTTGAGAATGTACCAGGAACACATATTCACACTTTACTAGCTGCAGTAACAGTTTCAGAAACTTAAATGTTGACATTTTTGGAGGAGAAACAGAGTCCTGGTGCCGCCCTACTAGGCGGCACCACATGCTAGCATCCATTGAATCAGAGGTAATGAGTATAACAAATCTTTTTTAATGCATTATCCTTCTAAAACACATTGTGTGTGTGTTCAGCTTGTTTCTAATTTTATTTTATACCTAATAGACTTGAATCAACATTTACAAAGGAATTGTTCAGTTTTCACTAAGTACACCTGAGTTCAGAGACAAGATATTATTGGATTAAATGGATAATTCACTGATTAAAAGATGGTTGTTCTCCCACTCTGTCCCTTTAACATTGTTGTGGGAAGGCCGCAGAGGTGTACAGTCAATGCTGATGTCACGGTTGGCAGAGGTGGTGGATCTAATTCATAAGCTGTCAGGAATAAGCCTGGAAATCTGGGCTTGGCTTGATTTGCACATGGCAAGATGGCCACGGATCTTATATGGTTGCCTAGCGCTGGGTTGGCATGTCCCCTCAGACGGGGACAGGTACATTTCAGTGCAACACGTCGGGAAAGGCACTTACAGACAGGCTTGGCCTTGAAACAACACCAGTAGTTCAGTCGAGCACCATAACAAGCTAGCCTTTTTTATCAGGAAGAACAGTGACTCCCCTGGACAGTGGAAAACACTAAATTACAGATATATTTACACTCACAGGTTGTAGGCGATCTGTGGACAGTTTTCTCTGTCTGTCTCTTGCTTTTGGATGTCTTGTCAATTCAGCAGCAGGGAAACACAATACCCCGTGTTTCGTGCTGTAAACATTTTGGCCTGATCAATTTGGGATTAAAAAAGGGCACACGCATGCCCATAGAAGCAGTGGGTGGCTAAATTGTTCACTCTCAGTTGTGTGTAAGAATATCACAGGAGTTATCAAAGAGGTCAACTTTCTTGACATACAGCCACCCATGGTCTTGTGCATTATTCTGTATGAATTTAAATGAACCTATTTCGGGATGCAACAACTATC
This sequence comes from Fistularia commersonii, assembly GCF_037954325.1. Classification (NCBI taxonomy): domain Eukaryota; kingdom Metazoa; phylum Chordata; class Actinopteri; order Syngnathiformes; family Fistulariidae; genus Fistularia; species Fistularia commersonii. Next base: position 4,810,378 of record NC_141310.1, on the reverse strand, counting down.
CGCATTTTGTCTGAAATGTATTCTGGGATTAAAAGAGTGTTTCTGTATGTTTGGGCCTCTGTGTACATTGTCCCTTTTCTACTAAAATAGTATTCCAACAGCAGAAATAATCAAGCTCTAATTGCCGTCGTCTTCCTTTGACTTAACTAATCAAATTAGACTACAAAGAATTTCAATTAAACCCTGCATCTGATGGCTTTGTGGGTTCGTACACACACACACACACACACACACACACACACACACACACACACCCACACACACACACACACACACACACACACGCACACACACACACACACACACACACACACACACACACACAGCACAAAGATATGTACTGTGCATACTCATGCATTCAGTATTATTTTCTCTTTATGCACTCAACAGTGCATAACGGTACAGTTCAGTGATCTCAAATTATAGGATTATATACTTTTGATATATATATATATATATATATATATATATGTGTGTGTGTGTGTGTGTGTGTGTGTGTGTGTTTGTCTACAAATATTAATGAGAAAGTGATTGATTTGATTTCAAAAAAAGATGAATATCTAATTTTGCAGAGGCAACTGAAACAACAAATCAAAACAAACCAAAATATAATTTCTGTTGGAAAGATTGTACCGAGATAATGCTACACACTTTTACATCTGATAATGTCTGTTATTACAACAGTTGCAGATGCATGAAAGAAAGCCATCGCCAAAATTAGTTATTGTGCTTGACCTCAAAGGAAACACAATTAAATAACATAAAAATGAGATTATATTCAGTTGAAGATGAATACCGTCACAGCTGAGTTGGTGGATTTTGTTCCAGCTTAAGGGACTCTGATAGAATGTATGTCGAAGCTCCATCAACCTTGGTATCATGTGAGTAACAAGTCTTGAAGGTCAGAACTGAGTCCTGCAAACTCTTTCTACACTGACCAGGTACTCGTTGTGGGGCAATTTTTGAATCAGTGTTTTTATATGCAAATATGTAAGGCAATTAATTACAAGAACATGAAGGCCAAGGTCTTTATAATGAGCATGCATACTGAGTTTCTGTGTAAATAATCAATTGAATCCACGTGCGTTTTGTTTTGCTGATGTTTTAGGAAAAATTAGGTTTTTTTCTTCTACAGACTTGATACTTGAAATCTGAATTTGCTTTGATTGTTACACTGTAATCACAGGTGTGTTTCAAAATGCCAATGTGATGGTTATGCCGACCAACCCAGTCAGTGGTGGAGAATGAGATGATGGTCGGCATCTGATGCCAGATGTCCCTCTTATGCAGGTTAACCAGGGCTCAGTAACATTATCCAATTCCTTCCTGCTAGTGCAACTGCTGCCCAAACTAGCAGGCTTTGCTGTTTATCCAACCAATGACAGGCTCATACAGAAGTGTTTTAATAAACACCGACATCTTCACCAACACACGATCCCCGACACACACATACACACCCCCACACCCCCCCACACACACTCGTGCGCTTGAAAACTGACAAATGTGCTTGATCTTCAATGATCTCTGCCCTTTTTAGGACACATAAATCACTAGACGTATAAGTAAAGAAAAAAACTCAAAAAAAAGAGATAAATGAGGTTAGCAGTAAGAGTATGCTAATCCTTCTTCACTTCCAGGGTAATTAGAAGGCAAAGATTTACGAGGAAAAGGAGGGGAAACAGAGAAGTGTACCACCCAAAGAGAGGGTAATAGGGATTTGGAAGCTGTATTTTTTTCTATTCTGAAATGTTGTGTATTTCGTGTCTATCTTTGTGCATGTTTCTTGTTGTGAGTGGGTAGGGGGGATTCTTAAGCCGACAGGGCTCCCATCATTAGTCATTGCGACTGAGCTTAGCTATTAAACCAACCCGGTACAAAACAAGAACATTTTCAGTGCCCTTTTCCTTGTTCAATCTGTGATGCACTTTTCTTCAATCATAGAGCTACCACCACTTGGTCTTCTCTCAAAGGAGTAATGGAATTAGATATGGTACAATTTCACCTCGTTGTAAGATGAGTAGGCGTCTGGCTTGTTCAGATGTTTCTCTTCTGGTCTAGCTTGATGTGCAGTCGTGGAGATCTTCCTTGTTACCTGTGCATGAACTCCAGAGTTCATGGAAGAAACCACATGGCTGAAGATGAGATTGTGAATGCCTGTATTGCCAGGGGCTTCTTTCTGTTCGTCGCGTGTGTGTCGGAATAAAAGTCGGATGTAAGCCAGGTATCAGCAGGAAGCGCAACTGTCCCGAATGAGCTTCAGGCCCTGGGTTGTGTGTTATCATGAACACAAAGTGTGAGAGCAGTTGGTCAGAGACCACACTCTGGCCAATGCTGTAATGAATGGATAACCCCAGCACACCACTTTATTTGTAGAGTCACTCGCTCTGTGGGTTGTGCACGCATGTGAGTGTACTTATTTGTGTGGGGCCAGTTGGTGCTGAGCCTCCAGCCTCTTGGCACACAGGAAATAGAAATGGATCATGGGAGACAGATTAAGAAAATGGCAAGAGCTCATCACATCCTGTTAAAGACTGAAGGTGACTCCAGGCAATGTCTCTCTGCCTCTTACTCTCTTTTACCTCCTTGCTTCCTATCTCTTTACCATGCCCCCCTTCATATCCCTTCTCACCCACCCTCCCCCGTTAGTCTCCCTCAGACAGTCAATTGGCGTGGGGTGAGTGATCAGTGACTGGGTCCAAAACATCCTATTAAAATTAATGTCATACACTGTATCTGTGTGTCTGTATAAGTGACTGAATCAGTGTGAGACGGAGAGACAGGAAGGAACTCGATGATGGATGATAGATGATGGTTGTGGCCTGGATAGATGGCTCAGGGCCGGTCAGATGACTTCTGCAGGGGGAGTAATGAGAAGAGGGCACAGGATTACAGCTCCATCACTTTGTGTTTATGGAAGCTTTACAGCAACCGCAAAACAAATAGCCGCAGCGGATATTCGAGCATATAAATCTCGTCTTTGTCTACGCATTTGTGAAATATGTGCTTAAGAAAATACTTTTTTTAAATGGAAAAAAGATGGCCGAGGCTCGGTTGATACCTATCCCCTGTGGGTGCTATGTTTGTGTGTTTATGTTTACTTGTTTCTATTTGGTTGCACAGTGTCAGAGCAGCCTTGATTGGGGTTGTTTCACACACCCCGAGGAAAAAATGTGCACACTGAAAGGTCAGACAAGGTTGTATCAGTGACTCCGACTGAGTGGGCACACAAATACACGTACACACATACTGCCTCTCGGGCACGTACACTCTGTGTAGATGACTTAGGGTGAGAGACAATAGGAACTTTTTAGCTTAAAAAATGCTCTTCACCACAGATCTTGGAGCGGGAGCCCCCCATAAATCCCTGAGTACAACCAGTTGAAGGATGATGCATCGATCTGACACGCAGTCGTCCTGCACTCCAGTGCTGATTGATGTGGCCTGGCTCCTGGCTCCGTGAGTGTCTGCTCCGGTCTCTCTGAATCATGTCAAGGGATGTTTCAGAAAAGAGCTGGGGGATGCTTAGGAGGGTGGCGAGCAGCAGATGAAGGTCAGGAGACCGCAGAGTTTAGGTGAGAAAAGGGCAGAAAGGAGAGGCTCGAGCATACCAAAAAAAAAAACAGACAAAGATGAGGGTTTTGTGTATCACCACCTCATGTAGAGTAGATGAAGAATTAGCACGGGAGCGGTATGGGGTGGGGGGGGTCCTGTGGGAAAGAAAGACTAGGGGGTTGATACCGATGAGTTGAGTGGCATGGAACAGGAACAGATTTGGGGAGGACTGGCCAGCTGAATCCTGGTGGGGAGTGGCAGGGGTAAGCTGGCAATGCGGAGGCGAGCATATGGAGGGCAGGTTGGCACTTTGGCCGCCACTGGAGCATGCACCTGCCGACTGGACGAAGCTCTGCCAAGATGAAAGGGGAGAGCAGGGAGAGTCATGTGGGGTGGGGAGAGATGGAGATATTGGGATGGCTATGAATCACAATTTCAGCTGTTGCAAATAGTCTTGGGTGATTCTGGATATTAATGATGATGAAAGTGTCCTGTACAACTTTGCCCTCTAGCAGACTTCCAGCGGTGACACTAATATTCATATATACATGCTGATGCATGCAGATATGCTTACTTAATCCTCAACACTATTGACTTAGAGAGCCAGCTGCATTAGCTAATCCAAATTCTGAACTTATGGTTATCTTTGGCACCACTGGCGTAGAGCAAGCAGGTGCTTCAGATGAATTGGCAGATAAATATCTACCCTAACTCGCACTCAACGACCTGGTTGATGAACACAAACAGCTCGGACAATCGGGACAGGATTCAAACTGTCCACTTGGTAAATAAAGCACGGGCCCCCGGCGGACCAAGTTGTTTTGCTGTAAATAGCTGCCAATTATATTGGCATATTTCTCTCAGTGTTTTTCTGTCATTATTTGTACTTAACAAAACACTTCCATTCATTACCAGGTGGTGCATAGTCCTCCATGGGGCGGGGAAAGCTCTCAGGCTGGTTTCTTCCCGTGTCAGCTGTTACTAATTGATGACAATTTAAATTCATCACTGGTTTGCATGGATATTTTTATTATGTATGTTTAAACCTTGACAAAATCTGTGTTTGTTTTTTGGCTGCTCAACACCGACACAGATGCAGGAGCTAAAGGCCAGTGCCCTCGTTAAGTCGCTGTCAGAGAGGGTTTGTGACAACCCACTGGAGCCCATCTGTATCCAAACACGTATGCACCCAGAAATATATCCGCACCTTCGTGTTTCATGCAGATGCAAAGCATCTTTAATCATTTTTACTCATGTACTAAAATCATTTTTGTTGGGTCATTAGCACCGTGATATATTCTTCATTTTTCATGCCTGTATTAATATGCAACGGGTAACAGGCTCTTAAGGGGAGGATATTCTCAATCTGGTGCATAGGTAAATGGTAAAGGCCAGTGAGTATGTGCTCTGGTTTTAGCCTTGGCTGTGGATGTCAGTTTCTGGGCTGACATGTTTTGCTGTGATCTGCCTCCCCTCTTTCATCAAGAAAACCACAGAGAGCAAGGCAGAGGGAGACAGAGAGGTTTAGAGGCTGGCAGCAATACCGTAGCCTTGAGGTGTTATCTCTGCCCCTCACTGCGTTGCAGAGTGGGTTGAAGGGGTGGGGAAAGAGAGAGAAAGAGAGGGAGAGAGAAAATGAAAGGGAGAGAGAAGGAGTAAGGGGCAGTGGGAGTGATTTTAGCGCTGCCTTCTTGTCTTTTTTTATTCTGTGTTGAGCAGGATGGTTAGCAGATGGTCTTGTTACAGCAAAATAAAAATGAATGCAGTAAAATTTGCTTGTGTTAATTTCTTGTCCCTCAGGTGAGACCCTTAGCACTCACAGAAACACACACTCACAGGCTTACACACATATCACAGATATGGATATGAAAAGCTGAGCCATGCAATGACATGCACATTGCTGCCCTGCTGGCTTTAAACACACACCATCTGCATGCAGTGAAAGTGTGTCGGAGATGTGAGAAGTATATGCTTGGCTTAAAAAAATGTGTTTCTAATGTTCATAACTATAGCTTATGCTACTTTGGAATGTAAATATTGTTATCAAACACTTAATGTATCAGTCTTGAGGAACCGGATTGTCCAAAGTCAGTGGGTGTTGCTGGTGTAGCCTGAAAGAACTGAAAAGAAGGCTGAATTGGCAATTAGAAGTAAAGGGAAGCAGGGGAATCTATGCTAATGGGGAGGAGGAGATGCATTTTTCATCCGCAGATGAAACCTAAATCCTTTCATTTTCTCCTCACCCTCCCCTCCTATCTCTGCTTGCTTAGTGGGGAGATGAGAGCTTCTTTCAAAGCTTTGAAACATATGCTTTTCTATGTTTGTGTGTTTTGGGTATAAAGCCTCATCCACGCCTTATTCATGGCTGTTTATATTGTGTATCAAAGTATCATGGTGGTAGGTAAAGAGTGGAGGTCAGTTGTCCTTATTTTTCTTTTTTTTTCTTCATTTTTTTGAGCCCAACACACAATGCCATTGATAACTAAAGCTTTTTAATCAGCGTTATTTAACAGCCAAACGTTTACATTCACCACTGAATGAAAGAAAACTGCCAGATTTCTATGGCAGTTGCATCATTTAAATGAAACAATATAGGACTTAGAAGACAGAAAACAGAAGTTAAATCACCAGTTCTTTGGGATTTATTACATGTGCCTCAGCCTTTCTTGCGAAAACTGAAAATGTAGCAAAAGAAAGAAATCATTAACGCACTCAAAGAACATATTCAGTGGATAATCATGACATACTTTCACCCTGCTATATGAAAATGGCAAGCTCTTTATCAAAGGAGATACACTTACCTGGAGGCTCTGTGTGCAGAATGATACCAGCTTCACAGCCACAGGCTTGAAGTACATATATAGTAATTTTTTGAAATATAATTTTAAACTGCGTACGTGCTTTTTCTCCTGCTTGCAAGATGCAGTTACTGTAAATTTCTCATGTGGGGATTCATGGAGTTTCTCCTTATCAAATTTAGCTCTCACAGAGAGTATCAAACCCAAACCATATTGGCAAGGAGTATACTGTTGTGTGCTGAATACCAGGGTGTTATGTATGTTAAAAAGCCCCCAAATGTGAAAGGAATGAGCAATATCAAAGAACAGATCAGAAGAGAGACCTTACAGTATATGTTCCCCATGAACCAACTAAACATTTTTGTGGTTAGCGTAAGGCACGGCCCCTCACGTCTTACTCCTAACACAGCCGCTTTGGAGCCTCAAAACAACATCTCCTGTTGCTTTTCAAGTAATACGGTAGGTTGCAGATCTTGGCAGAGTCCTTCATGTGAGCAGAAGAGTGATGATGAGCTTGATGCAGTCTGGCTGCGTCCTGGACGTGACCACCACATTAATGTAGCACTAATGCAACACTTCGTCCGCTGCATGCTAATAAGTGCCGTACTCCCTCTGTCTAATATAGTCTTTTGTTTTGAGACATTAGCGAGAGGTCAAAAGCAGACAAGATCGTAATTCCTAAGACTTATTGGGTTTTCAACTTGTTAATTGTCATATCACAACAATGTGGGAACGTTTTTGCTGTACGGGTAGTTTTGTGCTCTCTTGCAACCCTGACTGTGTTTCCGTTGTTGAATGAGAAATACTACTAGAATGGTGACACTTACCTGACAGCTTTAGATAAGAAATACAGTACAAATGCATGTTGCATTCCTCAAAAATAAATCCATATATCACTTAGTATAAAATACTACTCTTGGCACACACCATTGTTATTTTTATCTTTAACTACTAAAATGCTTTTCTTCCAACTTTGATTGGAAATGTCTTTAAGATTATCAGAAATATGATTCATGGTTTTGGTCAGTCTTAAAAGGTCCATGTCAAAAGTTGCACATTGACTCACACTTAAATTCAAGTCTTAATGCTTGCCTGCAGAGTTACTTGAGGCTCTTTAAACTCACCTCAATTAGTCATCTTATAATACGAATCCTGTGCAATGTAAAAAGTACCCTATTCGACTTATTTTTTACCAAGTTAGCCTTTTATTTTCCTTTTGATTATGCATTTTTTGCATATAACAACCTGGAATAAGTGCTTGTCTCAAGTCTACTTTTTGAAATACATCTGCTGTCTTCAATTATGTAATGTGTTTACCACAATCTATGCTTCTTTGCTGAAGCTTTACTGTTGTCTTGTGATTTGTTTTGGATGAAAGTGCCAAATTAAGTGGTTAAATGTAAATTTAATTTAGAGCACCTTCACCTTTCAAAGTATTTTCCACCAATATTTACATGGCTGGAACTAAAACATGGGTTCCAAAAAGGCAATGTACCTCAGGTTAACAGATGCACCTTACATGGTCACAACCTTATTTAAAAAAAAAAAAAAAAAAAAAAAAAAAAAAAGATAAGCAAATCTTTGCTATGAGGAGCCTGTCTGTATAGATTCATACCACCTGGGCTGATCACAATTTAGCTTGAAGCTTCTAAGCTCTTGGCATTTGTTCCATCTAAACAAAGTCCTCCCACCACCATCAGCCCACGACACTCAACTGCATCCCTGTCTACCTTGACTTATAGGGCAGCTCAGTGTTGGTGCCGTGAGGTGCAGATAGGAGGAGAGGGTGGGAGGGTTTGCTACACTGGAACTAATTAGGAGTGAGAGGGGTGGAGCAATGTGTTACCAAGATTGCTATTAATGGCCAAATAATGTATTTGGCTGTTTTGGCAGTTTTGAAAAAAGAGAGAAGGAGGGGGCAGGGGCTACAGCAAAAGAGGTTGATAATGTGTCACGGCTGGTTAAAAGCAAGCTGAGAGAAGAGAGAAAGGCCTTGTTTATTGGGCTAAATGCTGTAAATAACATCAGAGAGAGCAGCTAAATGGAAATCAATGCAATTACCTTATTAGCATGGGCTTGAACTCACAGTGACTGCTGCTACTTCTCTCTCACCCTCTCTTAATCAATTTCCTGTACATTTACCACTCTACATAACATGATATATATTTTGTACCATAGTGATAAAGCAGAGAAATTCTACTGAAAATAGCCACATGTGTTTATTACATGTTTTCACTGTGGGTTAGTTGAGATTTACATTGCCCACCTGCTATGGGGTAATGCATTACTAGATAAATAACTTGGTTGGCCATCATCATTCCTGTGCCCATGAGTTAAAAGGAAGTGTGTGTGTATGCATGTGAATGGGTACACACGCATGTGTGAATTTGTAAGTCATGGGAGTTAGTCTTTGGAGGGAGGTTATGTATGAACTAGGTTTACATGGGTTTTATAATTAGGTATTTCATAAAGGTACATGAGTCCCTAGATGAGTTGTTTCTATAATTTAGGATTTTGGTCAACACTCATTTTCAAAACTCCCAATCTGCATACTGTCTTTAATTCATTATATACTGAAATTAGACATATTACGGCTTTCCAAAATAGTCTTCCCACGAAAAACTTGATTTAATCGAGAATATTACGAAGAAGTCTCAGAAAGCCATCTCCTCCTTCGAACAACTGTTTTGCTATGCGGTAGCACTGTTACAGCAAATGTTCCCATGCACGTTTACAGGATGTAAAAACATCTTAAACACAGGTTCATTTCTCCCTCTCTACGCAAACAAACATCAGATCTGTTGGTTGTTATTTCCCTTCTTATTCTCTCAATGTGTACTGCTCTACATCTCTCTCGTTGCCTCTGCGCCTGTTTGCACCCTTGTTCTGTTATCTGCATCTCACTCTTGCTGCATCATTTTCTATTTATCACCTGGCCCCCGTTCACATGACAGTAAAACAGCAATTCTGTAGCCTCCCTTTGTGCTATTTCTCTCTATTCTTCTTCCTTTCCCTCTTTGTCAGAAGGTAAAATGACTAGTCAGGTGCCTCTCTATACTTGCTTTATTGAGCAGAGGAGCCAGTGTAGCTTTATCTCTACAAAGAGACTGAGGTGGGAGCAATTTGATCTAATTAGCACCTTAGATGTTGTCATTAGAAATTCAACTCTTAATGAACTGCTACATTTAGAGCAGACTTTATAGTGAATAGCGTTTTTGTGTTTGTCAATTTTTGGAGGTGCATATGTGCACAGGCAGAAGCTCCGAGAGGGTTAAGAGCGCCCGTGTGCTCTGAACATTCACGCTGACAGCTAACAATTAGCTGTTGCCAACATGGCTAAGAGGAGTGTACATTGTTAATTTTGTCACAGCAGAGAGGTGGAGAGGTGGAATACATTTGAATAATAGGAGAATGATATAACTACTGGCTTTTAAATCCTTGACCCTTTTGTATATGTAATGAAGGGTGTCTGTGTATGTGCATGATCACTCAATACACAAGGGTCTACCTAACATTTATAAAGATAAAACACACAAGTTAGTGCATATGAAGACAAAAAAAGGCTCCCAGATACACACATACGCACACACACGGTTATACTGAGGAGCATACAAGACGGAGGGTATGTCTAAGTAGTGCGCTCATGCCTGGTTTTCCAAATCAATGATGTGCGGCTGGGTGATCGATGTGAGGGCTTAGCGGAGTGGAGAGAGCTAATGGGCAGGTCAGTGGCTCAGACACATCCTGGCTCCCCCTGCCTATTACCACTACATCTGTGAATAGGCCTCACCACACTCCCCTGTTGCTCACACTCACACACAGACACACAGACAGACATACACACACACACACACACACACACACAGACTCCCGGAGCGAGAGGAGGGAACACAGCCAAGCATGTTCAATCCATAGACCCCCTCCCTACTCTGCTCTTTTATCAATGTGTTGTCCACACATCTCTCTTTTCCTCAATTTTTTCCCTCCGCTCTGTTTTCTTTTGCTTTTGCCCCATTTTTTCAACAAGCCTTAGGAAATACACCATATGGTACTGTATGTATGTAAAATGGTGTTTGTGTGTTGGTGGGTAACAGTGTGTGTTGGTGGGTAACAGTGTGTGTGTGTGTGTGTGTGTGTGTGTGTGTGTGTGTGTGTGTGTGTGTGTGTGTGTGTGTGTGTCTGTGTGTGTCTGTGCGCGTGTGTGTGTGTGTGTGTGTGTGTGTGTGTGTGTGTGTGTGTGTGTGTGTGTGTGTGTGTGTGTGTGTGTGTTTATGTGTGTGTCTGTGTGTATTTGTGAGGGTGGGGATGAGGGGCAGATAAGCAGCACATTTACCACTTTGTGAAGTAGATTTTAAAGGGATTATGGCACAAGACTGGCCTGAACTTCTCAAATCTACCCTTTCCCCAAAGGCCTTCAGGCAGCGCCTCGCCTGCTTTTCTAATTGATTTAGGGAACCAGAGACTGGGATGTGGCAGCAAATAACAAATGACAGAACTCCATTTTCTTCTGAGCCCAGATATTAATAATAATTACTAACACATCTGAACACAATCATTTAAAAATCTATTTAAATACCAGTCATTTATTTTGCATTGCAGTGTTGCATGTCACACTGCATTGCTTGTTTTTTTCATTTTATTTTATTTGCATATATTTTGTATATCATGTTTATGTCTATTATTGAAGATTCCATTTGTAAACACTCTGGTTGACCCTTACTCGTGACGACACTTATACCTGCAGTTTTACTTGTAAAAGTAGTTGTATAACTTGCCGCTATTGTAAGGGTCACTGTAGGGGACAGATTCCTTATATATTTTATTCTAAGGGTGTGTTTCTGATGCTATATTAACACCAATGCAAATACGTGTTAAACTGCATGCAGCCATGTACTGGAGTAATGAGGACAGCAGGTTAGTCTGTACAGTAAATAGGGCAAGGCTTTGCTATCGTTCATTGTTTCATCCCGTTCTTATATTTCTTTGTTCCCCCTTACCCCTGTTCCTTTTTTAAATTGTCACAGCCCCTCCTCTGTCATCTGTTTGACATCTGATCTGCATGTTAATTACCTCTATTTGCCTTAATTTAATATCTGTCAAGGGAGACTCCAGAGGTACTGCACATGTGCTCAAGCCCTAACTCCCATTTCCAATCATGCATATATACCCGTGCATCAGTGGACAAATGCAGAGCTCAGTGCTTCATTTCTGCATTTTTCCCCACTGAGCTGCTTCTTTGCCAAGGTATCAGACGTGCAGATGGATGTGGGAGGTAAAGTTGGGGGATCGTCTAGATAGCTCACTCAGGGTGAAAAGGAGCCTGGGCAGGATGTTCACAAGGGGCTCCAACTTCTTTTCACCCATGTTTTCTGAATTTGTCTCCCTACAATGAAGGATGTTGCTGTGCTTGTCATCTATATAATGAAGGCAGGACGAGAGGTTGAGAGGAGCTTCTGCTGTTTGTCCTCGAAAGGCGTAAGGGAGTTCAAAAAGGAGGTAAAGCAGCCATTCTTGATGAGAGGATGGAAAGCTTGCATGCTTTAGTGGGGGCAATTCACCAATGTAATACCCCTTCCTCTACAAAGTGTGTAGCGTTTGACTGGTTAAACCCCCTTTGTAAGTTTACCAGGTGTGTTTTTCCATTATTGGCCATATATTCTCACAATAAGAAATAATTTTATGACAACATTCCCTTAAATACCTCTCTCCCTCTCGCTCTCTGTGTCTCTCTCTGAGACACGAACACACACACACACACACACACACACACACACACACACACACACACACACACACACACACACACACACATTCTCTTTCTCAACCATGCAACAAGGCTCTGTCTCTAGTGGCTGATAGATTGTAATGAATGTAACAGCAGTCAGATCCTTCAAAAGCCTCTCAAAAGCTTAAGCCCCTTTATTAAATTAAGCTAACGATGCCTTAGGCCAGGTCTGCTGCTGAGGGGGTGGGGGGGTTACGGGTAATGCAGCAGAGATAAGGCGGAGGTGGCGATGTTGGGCATGATGTGAAATGGCAAGTTGTCAAATCAGTGAAAGATAGTTGGATGGGGACATTCGGTATTAAAGGAAAAGTATCAAGGGGGTGAGGAAGAAAGGCAAGTAAAAGAGGACAAAAAGATGAAATATACTTTAAACATACAGTACAGTAGTAGACTTGCAACATTTGCATTTTGGGAGATCCTCAGTTCAAAAGTGAATGCTCAAGATACAGTTTCAGGTCAAATAATTGTGGATTTTTAAGTGTCTGAGCGATGAGAGAATGGTAACTCGATCGCCTAAATGCAGCATTTGTGAGTGCAGGTTTACACAAGATAGCTTTTGGGAATGTTGCTTATTGTGCTATCCTTTGCAAGCGCAGAGAGAGAGAGAGCGAGAGAGAGACAGATAGCGAGAGAGAGAGAGAGAGAGAGATGTGTGTAATGTGAGTGTGTGTGTTATATTTAGATATAGCTATTGATATTTAATAGTAATTAGTGATTTAAAAAGACCATAAGAAATTACTAATTCACTAAAAGACATTGTAATACTCCAATGACAGAATATTTGAATAATTGAACAGAGGGAGGCCCCATCAGTGTTCAGAGAGCATATGTACAGACAGCATGCAGCAGATCCGAGGCTAAGGTCTCCATGTTGCATCAGTACTCCCAATACCTCTGGCTCTGTGTCTCTCACAGGTCAGCCAGAGGTGAGGGACACACTATCAGTTGAATGAACAACAAGGCTCACAGGCATTGCCACACTCTGCACAAATGCAACCACACACACACACACACACACACACACACACATTGTCTTACATAAATACAAGAAAGATTGTTAAGATGCCTAGAGATTAATGTTGTGCTATGAGACTGCACGAAGGCACTGGCTGTGAGAGAGCCACAAAACATCATTAGGCCTGCATTTTTTTCCAATGCAATTAGCAATTTAGAGCACAATGGGAAAGACTCATCCCGTTTCCTCCAAGGCCATCACCTGCTTAATCCGTACTTTCATTCTTGACTTTGGAAGAACACCCTGTCTTTACTGCTTACAAGTGTGGCTTTGATTTTGCAGGCAGTGCAGACGCTGGTATCTAATCCACAGTAAAACCATTGATACGCCAGACAGGGGTAGAATTGTCAGCTGAGGCTTCTGTATGGTTTTGGTGGGTGGCTGTCCCCTTGTGGTTGTTTGACGAAACTGCTCCCCTTTTCTGTTTTTTTTTTGTTTGTTTGTTTGTTTTAATACTACCTGTACAACATTGTTGGCAAAACAATAGGCCAATTTCCATGTTTACTGGTCGTTGCAAATACATTCAGAATAGGGATGCTTTTCACGGCTCACGAAATCAAGCTGCTACTCATCTTGACCTTTAAGATCGACCTTTCAGACACACTTTGAATTGATCTGGTTAAGATGAAGATTTGCCTGGCACTTTTATCCATGCATTTGGAGATTTGGGTACAAACTAAATGAATACTTGAGAAGATCTGAATTATCTCCTCATTTATGATAAGAAGATGCCTTTCACACCATACAGATATGCGCATATATAAAATACACTTGTATATACCGAGTAACCGGCGAGCAGCGTTCACTCACCGGAAGCTAAGCATTGATGGCGAGATATCACATGTGCTGAGACCTGGATCTTTCATCATGCTTGAACTGGCTGATCATAGCGTTGTGATACAGATCAAATCGAAAATGTTCACAATAAAAGAAAGAAGAAGAAATGTATTTAGCAGTTAGACACGATCAAAGAAGAGTTTGCATCAAGAATAAAATGTGATTTTGTCTCCTCCTGTTGGTCATACGGAAGTTTAAGGCTGAGTTTGCAGCCGTTTCAAAGACCAGGAAGTTCCCCTCTATCTCCTAGTTGAGGATGGACGCTTCTTTCATTCACCCCCCGGGGGGGGACAATGCGGGGTCAGCCCTGTGGACCGCAGGCGTGACTGGGATGGGGGCGGGGGAGCAGGTGCTTCTCCCCCACAGCTCCCGCTGCTCCCCCCGCCTCCTCCCATTCGTCTGTCTGTCCGGCCCCCGCCGGAGAGGAAGCCCCACCTCCCGGCTCCCAGCAGCCGGCCGCCTCTGTCCTCGTCTCCCCGGCGCTCGGCTCCGCTCCGTTCCCGTGGCCTCGGAGCTTTTCCTGCGTGACGACAAAAGTGCGTGTCCCCCCCTCCCACAGAGGGATGGACCCACGCCTCCGCCGTTAAGGAGCCGAACAGAGTCGCTCACCCACAGCCGCCGGAGTAGCCCCGTTCTCGTTTGCGGTGAGTGAACGTGCTAATCTCCGGTCCTGGTTCCAACCCGGAGGTGGTCGCTTTGAAACGAGCGAGCGAGCGAGCGAGTGAGCTGACTGCGCGGCGCCAGGGGTTTGTTCAGGAAGTCCGTGAGATATCGAAGAAACGCGGGCCGGTTGCAGTTCTTTTCCTTTCTTTCTTGCTGTTTTATTTATTTATTCGGTTGTTTGTTCCTCCTTTCTCGAAGGTCGGCGCTAACCGTCGCGTTTGGGAGCGCGTGTGTTTGCGCGTGCTTTTGTGTGTGCGGCGACAGAGAGAGAGAGATAGACCAAAAGAGAGAGAGAGGGAGAGGAAAGGAGCTTCTCCTAGCGCTTTCAGTTATTTTCTTATCTTTTGTCAAGGATTCTCGGTCAGTCGTGTTTTGGTTGGAACCCCCCGCCCGCATCCCGCTGAACTTCTTGTTAACGTTATCACCGGTGTTGTTTGTGAGCAAACCGCAGCCGAGAGGCTCTGTTCCTTTCTGTTCAATTCTTTTATTTTAATACTGTTATTATCGACCAGGAAAGTAAATAAACCTTAAGAATGTTCAGAGCGTATCTTCGGGTTTTTTTTGTTTGAAAGCAGCAGAGCTCATCTTCGTATTATTAATGCGACTGAGCCATTGTCACATGATGCTGACCATTTGGTGCCCTCGGGTAAAAGATCTGACCGTGTTGAGTGCGCGTGCGCGTCTGCGCGCCGCCGCGGGCGTACGTGTATACGCGTGCGCATGGCAGGTGGACCGTGTTGAATCACTTCCCACGCGCTCCTTTACTGCTCTTGAAACGCAAGCGCGTACGACAGCTGCTTCTGAAGGAGGACACACAAACACACACACACACACACACACACACACGCCCCAGTCACCACGCTCATCACACACACCTCTGGGGTTGAAAATGCAGGGGTGAAGCAACAGGCCTGAACAAACGTCTGCCCGCCGGTGGATTTTAACATCAGCCAGGAGGTTAGTTGTATGTTTTGGCTGCTGCTAATAAGATTAGCACTAACGGCAAGAGCCTTTCGTGCTTTTTTTTTTTTTTTAACACTTTTAAATTACACAGGCAGGGATCCTGTTGTGTGTGTTTCATTATACGGCAGGAGTTGGACCTTTGCTTGCAACTCAGCCTGGTTTCCCCAAACTAAAGTAACCATAGGACAGGGTTTGGACACTGGATTTTCCCTGAGGGCACATATTTTTTCTTCAGTAGTTGGAAGGGAGATCCTGCTCCTAACATTATCTTGTTAGATGATGTTTTAAAGTTTTACACGTAAAAACTTTTTGGATACATTCTTGTGTTATCTCAAGGACAGTGTTTTGATTTTTTCACTTTTTTTCTGCAACTTTCTCTTTGGTGGCACCTTCACAAATTTGCTATATTTTCAATCTAACCTTGATCAAGATATGGTGAACATGTTTGTGTGAATGTTTCTTTTTTGCATTGAAGGTGGAGGGAGGTCTCAGTAAAGAAGTTTGTATTTATTCAGTCCAATTGTTTTGCCTCCAGGATTTACTTTACATTACATAAATTACAGTCATTTGGCAGATGCTTTTAACCAAAAAAGGTTACCACTGTTACCATGCTCTACCACTGAGCTACATACGACACATCTACATTGTGTGAATTGAATAAAAATTCAATGGCATACTTTTATTTGCCAAGGGGTTTCTACCAACAATTGAGATTTCACAACAGGCATTTAATGTCATCTGGTTGGATTATTAAGCAAGGTTGTATAAATAGAAATGGAGAGATCTTGGCCACTGAGCATGGAGAGAGAGCGAATGCACGTCAGTATTTTTTTCGGTGCCTTGCTGGTCAAAATTTAAAATCAGATAATGCTGAACAAATTATTGCATGTTCCAGGCAATGCAAAATTCCTGAAACCCTGGTATTTGGATATAGACTTTGTTGTGATTATTATATTGATTTAAAATGCTGTCATTTTCACATGAATTGGCTTGTACGACTGCTTTCACAAAGAACCTCGGTTGATGCGGCTGTCCACTTGTGTAAAGATACATGTTAACCCCCCTGCCCTCCAAGTTAACCCCCCGCCCAGTCTCTTCAGGTTAACCTGCAGCTCAAGGATACCAGCTTGCATTTATTTCTACTGCCACTCATTTTCTTCTCTTACTTCCAACAATGGTGGACCTATCGGGGATGTTTTGAAGGTGAACAAAATAAAAATTATCAATGTTGTGTTTACTCATAACTTTACAAAAGAAAAAATCTCTGACCAGGGGAGAAGATGGGTTGGGAATGTTGGGGGGGGATGTGATTGTAAAAAGCAGAACAGACAGCTCTGCATCTTATAAGGGGACAGCATCACTGCAGAGTCGGGTTACTTATTGGTTGTGTTTCAAACTATGGCATTGACTGTGTAGCTGTGAATGCACCATTGCCTTCTGCAGTCAGCCTTAACAGTGTCTTGTCAACTATGAGTTTTCAAAAGCTGTTACAATTTGTTGTTGATGAGGCTGTATCGGTTCTGGTCTGGTTGAGGAGAAATCCTTTCAAGCAAGAACTTTCATGGAAAGTTTCAAAACATTCCTGATACAAAAAAATAAAAGAAGTATAAAAATATACTTCCTGCCTTTTTCGATAGTAAGTTGCAAAAAGTGCTTTAAACCATGGATTAAGAAATGAAAAGCCACTGATGTAACTCATAATAAAACAAGAAGGAAATTTCAATGAGCTTCAAACTATTTAAAATAAATATAAAAAAAATGAAAAAAAATCAACTTTGATTTATTTTATGTAAATGGCTGAGAAAAGTAATTAGACACTTCGTGGTCGTAGAAGGCTATACCCAAATTCTGATTGCACCTGATTGGGTGAACCCTTTGTGGGTCCTCGGTTCTCAGATTTCACACCTAAACCAAGATAGATGTGGCCTGTAAACTTTCCATTGTTAAAGCAAATATTTGAAAATCAAGAGCTGCTTGATTTGTAAAATTTTATTTCAGTTCATGCTTCCTAGGCCCCTAAACTGAGAAACTGACTGTATTTTTTCCATTTCGTGTCTGAATGTATCATGCCCTCCTATGTCATGAATCAGGGTTCCACCACTGACACTTTGTCCAGATCTTATTCAAGGCAGGAAATGTACACAGTTTTACTCTTGCATTTTTCCATTTAAAGGCTTACTAAAGGTCTTAATCACAACTACTGTACTTCTTGTTTCTTCATGGTCAATAGATCTTCTGTGCCGTTTTTGAACAGAAAATAAAAAAAGCTAAAAACGGTTCAGGGCTTCACCAATTTGGGAGAGGCAGCAGGTCAGGTTGTTCATATCTTGGCTGAAGTCTGCAATGCAACTCTAATACTAGAATTTTCAGCAGCATTAATTGTTGGAACCATAGTTCAACACTGAAATTTGTCCTTGCTCGATGCACCAAAATATGACCATAGCGCAATCGCTGACAAATTAATCTTACTATCATGTTTGTCATCAGTGAAGCCTTTCTTTTTACCTTTGTGCCTCATTTACATTATATTAGCTTACTTTGCTCATGAATGTGTTCAGGAAGATGCATTCATGTGCTGCTTGGCCATAGATGCAAATTTTCATAGTGGCCAAGTTGCTAAATAGCATGCCTGGCATTGATCACATGATTCTAAGGGACCTCAAAAATCTCACAGACTCAAAGTAACAAAGAGGCAGCTGCGAAAAGGGTGAGTTTTTTTGAAAGTCTCAAGCCCTGTGAAATTAGCTGTTTACCTACCCAGAGTTGGTTTATTAAGTTTGAAACAAAGAAGTCTAGAACAGCTTATTAAAAATGAAATTATTTTCATGCAGTCCAGGTAGCCAGTCCCTCAGCAGGATGTTGGTGGTGGAATCAGCCATTTATATACTTCTTTGGCTCCCACTAACCAGAGGACTAAGCTCTTATGTCAGCCATTCTTTACATCTGGGGCCACTGAGCAACTTTTCATAGAAATGACCAAAGGCCTGCCCCAGTGTAATATCACTACATGGCTCGGATCTGACCCTTAACAGAGTGCACACTACTTTCTTTGTCACTGCACAGCAGTCTGCAGCAACACAACAGAGGGTCTCATTACTAGATTAACCATCACTGGTACATCACTGGAAGCACATTAATCTTTTTTTTTCTGTATCGCTTTTCCCTTACTGCCCAGCCCTTAGTGCGGATGCTTTAGTCAACACTGGTTGTTGGTTACGTATTTCAAATTCTTGGGCTTGAGTGAATGGGAAACTGTATTTACCCTGCCAGATGTGTATTCCAGAATTTATAGCAATAGCATCGAGAGCTTTTCATGTTTGGGATCTATCACTGTGATTTCATGCAAGGT
This sequence comes from Fistularia commersonii, assembly GCF_037954325.1. Taxonomy (NCBI): domain Eukaryota; kingdom Metazoa; phylum Chordata; class Actinopteri; order Syngnathiformes; family Fistulariidae; genus Fistularia; species Fistularia commersonii. The sequence goes on along the minus strand of NC_141310.1, from coordinate 4,791,416 downwards.
AATTATAGCTGCCTCTATATTTTTGTCATGACTAGTAATATTTCATCTGTCTGTATTGAAAAATACAAAGTGACTCAGAAGTGGGATGTTACAAAATTTTGCCTAATGTCTGGTACAAGAGAAAGAGGCTTTCAGGGATTTCAACTCCCGAATGTAAACTTCAGTTACAAAAATGCAAAATACAAATTACTTCCCCATAATGGAAGCTTTATTAACTAAGTGGGCAAAATTGATCAATGTTGTCTGTGACAGGACGAGTGAGCTGTAGTTACACAGCATGTTGCTCTGACAGTGTTTTGATGGTGCTTCAATATTCGTTTTCTGCATGACTAATATCATTGCACTAGAACGAAAGCAGCAATTATTGTCTTTTTGGGGAGAACATTCTATACATGAGCCATGTAATGCCTACATTGCTTTGAATTTAAGACAGACCATAGTGTTAAGGTTTTTATTGTCCATTGTGACATCTATCCTCCTCATGGCAGCATGGGTCAGTCCCTGACTAGATTGTGTTTTTGTATCCCAACGGTCACTGAGCTATTTGAAACAAGCACGTCAAAGATTTATGGAAGCACCTTTACCTGCATGTCTTATATTAATATATAATTCAAATGTTTTTGTTTTTGTGCTACAAAAGGAGAACAGAAGGGAAGCAACATTTAAACAAAGAAAAAAAAAGTAAATTTAATTTCTATCAGTTATTGTTGATAGATTCAATAGATTCAAGAAAGACATCCACTGTCTTGCATGCATACAGTCTAGTAGATGGTGTTATCACACCTGTGGGAAATTCCTTTGGCCCAAGAAATACAGTATGACTATCTACCAAAAGTAATGGAAATTAACTTTTGGGAGCTTGTGAAGCGAGCTTAATAAAACCGGCAAAATAACTTAATTGGCAGAAGTCCTAAAAACTGACTTAGTGACTAACAGTAGATTTATGCAATCTTGTGACAGACTTACACGTCTGGTTCAGCTCATGATAAGAGTATAAGATTATACACGGAAATCTGGCTCAGAGGAATAGGCTTCTTTGCTTGTTATACGACATTTAAAAGTCTTCGGATTCTTAGTATAGATAGCACCCAGTCAAGGCTGGCACATTTTCAGGTGTCTTTGTGCAGTTTGTAGCGTTGCGGTAGCCTGCAGTTGTGCGAGTGTCTGGGGGCTAGACAGCAGCTGTGACGAGAAGAGTGCTGGTGACAGTTTGTCTGTGGCAACAGCACCTGGCTCTGTTTAGAGAGTGATTAGGAGAGTCCCAAGCAGCCCCCCCATACTGTTTACACAAGGAGCCTGGAGTTAAAGGTGACCCACTTTGCATTTCCTTATCAACAGCCTACATTGATAGCTTTGAATAGCAGGAGCCGTAGAGCTGTCTTTGCATTGGTTTGCATAGCTCCCTATTAGAGAGAATGGGGTGGGTTTCACTGGGCAAGGCTTGATTTTGACCAACATTACCACAATGTCCTTAGGTGGTATTTAAATATAGGTGTACACCCCTTTTTTTTTATTGCAAACAAGGATGTTCTGTGGTATCCGTGTTTGATGGAAAATTACCTCTGAAGAATATTTAGGAAATAAAGGTTTTCCTTGACCAACATATCCAGCCTTGACTTTTTCCCTCTTCTCATTCTCTTGCTTTTTCGAGAACATGTTCATCATGTTTTTGTAAGCGTAGGCCCCATTTATTGACTTAAGTCTGTGGGATTGCAAGGAAAATGTGTTAAGTAATTAATGTGTCTCAAGGCATCTCATCTTCGGTGTAAAATCCAGAAGTAATTTTAAGCTGTTAATGTGTTGAGCAGAAAGAGCTGCTGACCAAACAAGCCATGGGGCATGTAAAGTAAAAAAGATGGAGATTGTTTGGTGGACAAAGACAAAAGGAAGGAATGACTAGGGATGTCACATTGATCGTTTGAGATCGGCAATATGCTTAAGAAGGGCAAATGTTTTTTCCCTCGTGCAAATTGCTTTTGCTCTATCAGAAAGCTGTTTATAAAATGGGTGTGTGTGTTTGCCCTTCAGTGTGTTACAGCAAGCCCAACCTGCTTTGTAGCGTGGCCCAACATAGATACACATCCCAGTGTCATAAGGGTAACTAATATTTTAATTCCCAACCCTGAGGTGTTTTGTGTTTATGCGGGAAGGGGCGGGGATGGCATGGCTGGCTGCTTTCAACAATATTAAGGGTGTGGCATTTTTCAGTCATTCACAAAAATATAATTTCAGACAGTTTATTGTATTTTTTTTTTTTTTCATAAAACCGCCCCCCTTACTCCAAATAGTGCTCTATCACACAGATTTTCAGTAATGTAAACAATTTTTCCGCTTACAAACTGCATTCTACTTTTCCACATATCGCTGGTTATTTGCCATTATACACCTGCTGTTTTGATTACTCCTAGTTGCTGTTATTTTAGTTGAGACTTGTATTTTCTTAGTTTATTTTCTTAGTGTATTTTCAATTACTTGCATGGAACAAAGTCTACTCAGTTGGGATTGGTTTGTACTGTGGGGACTTAAATTTGAACCAGAATGCGTCAGAATTCAGAAGTCTGCAGACTAAAGGTAAAGGTCATTTTCCGAAGAGGTTGTTACTGGTCCTTGCAGCCAGCTGTGTGCGTCATGTTAGCTGTTGGATAAAAATATGGTGTTAGTATAGCATGGGCCTGCCCTGAGTTTTGAGTTTCATTCCATGAAGTTAGTCAAAGACTTATGCTAACCTGTATCCCTTTGACTCTTCAGATGGATATCAGCTCATTTCGTAGCAGCCAAGTAATGGCAGACATTACCTCCCTGTTTTACATTTCTTTCATTTCCAATCCTCACCTCTATAAATTTGCTTGGGTGACACTATTGTGTTCACAACCATAGACAGTGTTATTTGCTCTCATTTTCCTGCCACATCCATGTGAACAACATGGAGATACCCATAGATGTTTAGTGTGTTTGTGAACCTGTTGTTAGCTGATGCCATTGTCATACTGCGCATCCTGATAACCACTGTCTACACAAACAAAACAGACAACATAATAAAAGCACTAGATAAGGGAGTCATGCACGCACTCAACACTGACATACTTGACTATTGCCCTCACCAAATATGACTCTTTTCATTCAGCATTTTTAAAGTGTTTGCCTTTGCAAATATTGTGCTGTGTGTGTGTGCGCGCGCGCGCGCGTGTGTGTGTGTTTGTGCGTGCACGCGCGTGTCCATCTGTCTTGTGGTTGTGCTTTCTCAAGTCACACTCTTACAGTATAACCCAGCATTGTGCTACAAGCTACTCTGAGACAGAGGCCTTTTCTTTTGCTATCACATCAGCATCTCTCTTTTTCCCCCTCTATCTGTCTCTCTCCCTCTTTCTCTCTCTCCAAGATATCTGCTAAATCAGCTGACTGTCATACTCTCTGTGTGTCCATTTGTAAGCATGCCTAAGTGTGCATGAGTGCAAGGTTAGATATGTGTTGCAAGAAGTGAAGTGGGTTTTGTGGCCATCTTGGACCTACATGCTTGGATCAGTAGAAGCCGTCATTGCTTTGTCAGATGTGTTCCTCTTGTTTCATCAGACTGGTGTTGTTTCCACAAGTAAAGTTTAGCAATACTGTGTTGGGTCTTTTGTTGTAATTTATTTATGGCTATCTCAAAGTGCCATATCTAACATCAAGGATATAAATAGATAAGAACATAGGTCTAATATTGGATTATATAGTAAATATGACTATATTATTAGATATTATTCTGTTGTGTTCGTCATTGGGTGGTCGGGGATTGTTTTTTGTTTTTTTTCAATTTCAGGTCTGAGATGTATTTGTCCAATGCAGGTCAACGCAGTCAATTATGAAATGAAGCTATCCACATCATTGAATATCAATAAATGTATATGATAATCTAAAAAAAATGAAGGTCCCTTCAATAGGTCTTCTTTTATAATGCCATGTTTTCTAGTCACCTGGAGCTGTGTACGTCAATCACAGAAAACACATTCTTTTTCAAATATAAACAATGTATACTGGATACTAGAGGAACACAGATACAAGGAAGGAACAACTGGTGAACATTGAAATAATTTATATATTAACTAAACACTTAAATTGATGTAAGAACTCATTAACAGGCTGAAATGAGATGAAAATTCTTAAGTCAGTATGCAACATGTACCATGTAATTGATCTGTTCATACCTTTTCTAATAATGGTAAGTCTGGTAACTTTACATCCAGGAGAGTGGTAAGCCTTATATGAGACTCAGTTATGGTAAACTCCAAATACGACCCTCTTCCCCTGTGGATTTGAAGGTATTTCCACTGGTGGGAAATTTAGAATATACTTTCTTCAAGTACAACAGAAGGAAATAGGAATGTATTACTGGCATAACCAACTGATGAACCAAACATTCATACCAGCCAACTCTTTTTGTACTTAATCATGACTATATTGATCCACAGCATTTTACATGGGTTTGTTTGTGAGAAAAGTCAGACCCCTCTTGAAAAAGAAAATCCCTGAGTGAAACTTGTTACCTTGCTAACCCATTACAAATCCAACTTTATGACTCAACCGTCACATCACATGGAGCCTATGTTTCTTTAAATGAACTCTTCATTGATAGATATTTCCAGTGTAAATTGGAAAAGTCATGAGGATTGGTGCTTTTGAAAGAGAGGGTTGTTCATTTGTCAGCACAGAGCATTTACTGTACAAAGTTAACATTTGCACACATTCCTTGAGTGTAACTACTCAAACAATTCCAAAGCTTAGACTGATTGTAATTTTACACATGGAATAAAAACGTTGAAGACTCTCAGTTACTCTTGCCTTTTATGGGTTTCTGTGTCTTTGATCAAGAAATTGTTTTATTCTTCTCTGCAAAAAAAAAATATTTTCCATGTCCCAGTCAGCTAAGCCACACTTAAGAGAGAAACATGCAAATTATACTAGGAAGAATAAAGGACAACTGTCAGCAACCTGACCCTGATGTGTAAGGTGTAGCGCATACGTGCATGTGCGTGTGTGTCCACGCCCGTATGGAAGTGCACACCAGTCTTGGAGTCCGCGCCATGCAGAGCTGCTAATTAGGCAAAAACAACCCAATGGAGTGCATCATTGACATGTAAAGAAAAGAGGGAAGAGAGTCTGAGTTGAGGATGAATTGATCAGAGGATGCAGGGAAGGAAAGAGTAATTAATACAGACAGAAGGAGAAAGGAAGAAAGTAATCTCAAAATGAAATTTCATGGCAATACAATGTATGCGTCTCTGAATTTCAAATTAGTTGCCCTTGTATGTCTGAGTATTATGTGGCCACATCTATCTTTGCGACCAAAAGCGCATCACAGCCGCAGAGAGCATGACAGGCTCCCTAGTAGTTTCACACTTGTAGTTTTTTACTCGTACTTTTTGTTTTGAATTCACATTTGTGTAAGATCTGGAACATCTCTCTTATCTCTCTGTCTTGCTTGGAAGAGCTTCTTTGCCATAGTTCTCGTTTCTCCAGAGTAGGTGATTAAACTACGGTGTTGATAGTACCCTGGTGATGAGAATGGTGAGTCAGAGTTGACTCCCTGCCTGCTCTTAGTCGAGCAGCTGGGTCGGGGTTGAAGCCGGCCACCTCATTAGGGGAGCAGTAGGGCTGTGTCCCCTCCAGTGAGAGGCTACAGAGAGCACAGCCTTACAGACAGCAGCTTGACTCCTGGGGTATGGACCACAAAAAGCCAGACACACAGACAGAGGGATCTCGTGTGTGTTTGTGTGCCTCTGCATGTGTGTTCACTCTAAGCCATGTTGTGAAGCGTAACCAGACTGCTCTCTCATGCGCCCACGCTGGTGTCTCACGCAGCCACACATTTCCCAGATGACACACATGTATGTACACCACACATCCCCAGCAACCTCCACCACAGCCACTATGTAATTAACAGACAGAGGAAATGGTGCTGCTCGGGGTGGGTATGTCGGATGCAGGGAGGAGGAGAGAAAATCATCTCAGCTCGTGCCTTCCCCCAAGACACACTGTTTTTCTGTGGCTGTGTGCGTTGGAGAATAACAGACAAAGGTGAAGAGAGGGAAGAGATGCCGGCTGGTCTTTTGAAATCTGTGTTTTTGTTGCAAGCTGCTGGCAGGCAGGCAGGCAGGTTGGAGGTGGTGGTGGGGGGGGTGAATACAGAGCGAATGGTGGAGAGGAAGAGAAGTAGGAGGTGAGGTATGAATAATAAGGTGCGCGCACACACACACACACACACACACACACACACACACACACAGCCCTATCATTTAAAACCACACAAGGCAGAAGGCAAGATGACTGTTTTCTTTGTGTTTGCGCACAAGACAGTGAGAGTGAGCCTCGTCAGAGAGAGATGTACTCCTCTGCTGTTGCTCCATCATGGAGGCCTGCTGAATAATGACAGATCAGACACAGGCAATACTCTGGTTGTCTCTCTTTGGATTTTTGATTGATCTTTTCCTCTCTCAGGTCCCCCCCCCCCTGTTTCTTTCCCTTTTTTCTTTGTATCCCCGTTCTCTGCCCCTCCTTTCTTATCTCCTTCTCCAGTGGAATTATTTTCTTTGATTCCCTTTTGCGGCAGATACTGATACTTGTGAGTAAAAAGCATTGTCATTTATGCACAGAGACATGCACTTGGAGGTGTGCATGCACGATGCACGTCCAAACAGACAGACAGACAGACAGACAGACAGACACACACACACACACACACACACACACACATAGACATCCGTTCCCTAGTGCCTTAGGGTACACTGCTCTGGCATCTCATCTCAGAAGTCAAACAGACCTGGAACGACCGAAGCAGGTTTATCCTGCTGTGCTCCTGAATTTTGTGTGTGGGTGTGTCTGTGTTTGTCTGTGTCCGTGTGCAAGTGCCCGCGTGAATGCATGCAACCTTCGTTTATGGCCGAACCCTCGTATCCAAGTGTCTGTGGTTTAATCTGCATCCTCATAAGTCTGGTTCTCTTCTCTGGTACCCTTTCTATACAAAGTTGCTGAACTTCACTTATTTAAGAATTGCTGCCTGCCTAAACTGATCCTCTTGTTGTTTTGCCATATCATTCTATTATATCCATTGTACAGTAAATGACTCATGATGAATATACTATTTTGAATGTTTTCTATTCATTTCGCTGGTAATAATTAATGTTTTTCCCAACATGGTTTTGGGCACAGCACTTTTTTAATTACCGCAGTAGCCGCAATTACTGTGTCTTTCCACCCGTTTCCTCCTCTTATGTTCATCCACAGCTCAGATATTTATTCTGCCCTATTTTTCTTTTTCCTTCTATCTTTGGTGAGAATTGTTCTTCACATGGAGCTCCTTACATGCCCCCCCAGCTCCCACATCCTTCGGCCAGCATGTCTACTGTCAGCCAACAAGTCAGGCAGCCCTTCAGAATGACTAATACCTATCTAACTGACAACATCAGTGGCAGAGCTCTTTATTCCGGGTGAATCTAGCGTGAGCTTGATTTGAACCTTTCCTCCAACTGAAGTTTGTCTCTCCCTTGAGTGAAACCTTTATTGCTCTGTGTGCAGTTTGAACAGACCTGTGATCTGAGCAGTGCTTTTTTTTTCTCCCAGATGTTGTTCTACGGAGTGTTATGGTATTTTCTTTATTTTGCGGTTATGATAGGGCTTCTTCAATCAGTCAGTTGACTTTAGCTTCTCTTTCCCTTTTGTATATTACTGCAAAAAATCTGCCAATACTCGTATCTTATCGCTTCCAGTAAATTTGTTCTACAGTGAACTTAGACTGATTTTCATGAATTCCCTGTGGCTGTTTACACTAGAAAAGGTGGTTTCTGGTGAAAGCATTATTGTGTTAAGCAACAGTACATGAATGTTATGTGTGAGTTCGGTCACCTTCCTGAAAATGCATGTTGAGCCAATTAGTTAATTACGAACCTGTTTTAAATTGACCATTTGAAGGCGACTGACATCACCCAATGCCCAGCAGGACTCCTGCTCAGGTCCAAACCAGTTCAGATGGCATTGTCTGCACCACGGGTAGTGAACACTGTATATGCTGTTTTAGTACCTTGGCAGTGGCGGGCCGGTGGCTGGATCAGATAGATGAGCCAGCAGCACTGCACTGCTAGTTTTAACGAGCTGATAGGCAAATCCCTTTCTGGTTAAAGATTAACCACTTGCCAGAGCTGCCACTGCATTATCTCCCCACTGGCCAGGGCACACAGGAGCCAAGAGGATTAACTTTATATGCATGCATTTGTGTGTATGTGTTAAAAGGAGAGAGAGGGAGCGAGAGAGGGAGCGAGAGAGAGAGAGAGATCTGCATTCCAACCAGCAAAAGGGTGGAACTGTGTTGTTTGTTTGACTACTGGAGTTAGTGATCGGCTTTACTCCCAGTGGGGTGCTAAAACTGTGTGTTTACTGTATGCCATTTAGCAGTCAATCTGCTCTGCGTGTGTGGTAGGCTGGATCATCACTGTGTGTAGTTTGTAATCTACATGTGCTGTTGTGTTTTCACTTAGGATGTAGCAGCATCAAACAGCTAATTGCATCTGGTCTGGTGTGAGAGAGACTTACTTAACTCTGGTCCTCCCAGTGCATTAGAACATTTGCATGTGGACCATTTTTTTTTTTTTTTCTAAATGGTCAACCTTTTCATTATTTCTCCTTAACACAAATGGATACAGACTTTTACTGTTCAGTTTTGCGCAGCAAGATCTGTTAAACCTGTTTCTCCTTTAAATGCTTGTCACTGGATTAAGGCTGTGACATATGTTGTTTTATTAATATAGAACTCTTGCAGATTAACTCGGAGACAGCGCCATCTGCTGGCTGTTTGGAGTATGTAGTGGTAGAGATTGCCTATGGGTCTGGCTGTGTGATGCTGCCAAGTGATAAGAGTTAAATACTGTGTTGATCAATTGTAAGACATAATGCGTCATGGGTTACTTGGCTAATGGTTTTCCTCATTACTTACTAAGAAGGTTGTGCCTTGGAAAAATATTGTTTTTACATATTATACATGTAAATTTCCTAAATGCATTTTGTAATATATATTTCCATCTGAGCCGAAATAACAAGACGGTGTGATGAATGCTGAACAATGAAAGTCTGTTGAAAGGTGTCTATTTGAACATTGTCCATTGGCATTTGTTGGTAAGGAGTCTGATACTTTCGCACTAAGTGTTTTGCTAATTTTCATTTATTATAGAGAAGCCATAAGAGATCTGACAGGGTATGATCCAATGCTGTGGTGGCTTCATAAAGACAAACCTCTCCAAAACCAGCAGTGTGTGCTTTGCGGTTCACTGAAGGGGCAAAAGAGAGAGACAGACAGTGAACATGTGTCAGTCTTGTGTTTTCTCAAAGGAGCCAGACCATGTCCTCGGGAACAGAAAAGAGCTTTGTCAAGAGGTGGCCTTTGGTACAATGCTAGCCACCATGTAGCTCTGGCCCAAAGATAATCTCTCTCCCTGTCATCTCTCTCCGGCTCACTTGCTCCCTCATTGGTCTGAGAAAAGTCATGAGTGACAGAGGGAGGAAATGACTAAAGAACAACTCATTCACACCCCTATGATGATGGCAGGACAAACATGTGAATCCAAACGCAGAGTTTTACCCTTTTTCTTGAGCCAGCCTCATCCCAGCCACTCATTTGTTTCAATGTCTCTACCTTGAAAAACTTTGCTGCTTGTGTGTGTCTGCGTGTAGCTTTAAAGTAGCACTGCCCTTTTGAGGACTCCTTGTGCGTAAAGACAAATAATTTCTTGTTTTTTCCACATTTATGATAAATTCAGCCTCTTCTCTTACGATTGTTTGAAAGAGCGTATTCAACCGTGGATGACCCCAATGGCAAAGCAGCACATTGAAATAATTTGAGGAAGTATAATTACATGAAGATGATTCCTCCCCTCTGGTGTCAGGCTTAGCACATGCCACAACATGTTTCTCAGTCTGTCTTTCTGTGATGAGAGAGGAAGAGTCCCCCATATAATTAATCAACGTCTCTGTCCCTAAAATAAAGCTGTACATGCTCACATACATCCACACACCGCTTCACTCTCCAGAATCAGCAATGGGGTCAAATGTGAATTATTATATATATTTTTTTTTCTCTTGCCTCGTTTTCTCTCCTCTGTTCTCTCTGTCTCTCCCCCCCTCCCCCTCCTTTCTCAACACCCCCCCACCCCCACCCCCCGTCCACCCCCCGCCTTGGCAGAGCATGCGTGCCTGTGTCTGTTATCTACAAATGGCTAAGGAATTATAGGTTGAGAGGGGTGGAGGAGGGAGAGGGAAGAGAGGGAGGAAGGCTGGGAGGGAATGAGAGAGAGAGAGAGGGAGGGTGAGTGTGAAGAGGGAAGTCGGGGGAATGGGGGGATGAGGTCATGTGACATCGTAGCAGCTGCTAGGCTAAGAATTTCTGTTTTCTCACTTAGAGGGAGAGCGCTTAAGCAAGGAGGGGAGAGATAGCTGCGTGTGTGGTGTGTTGCTTTGTTAGATAAGCCCTAAACGGTCTTTGTGAGAGGCAGTGCGAGGGACAGGAAGGCGGGCTGGGAGGGAGAGAGGGCGGATGGGCGAGAGGAGATAGACGGAGAGCAAGAGAGTGGACCAGGAAGATGGTTTATGTCCTGTTAGTGCCAGCCGGTGTGTTTGGGGCTGGGCTTAACGTGAAGATGCAGTCATGGGGGATCGAAGCGGTTACACTCCTTTGTGCAGTAAGAAGCTAAGACCATGCTTTTTGTCTATGGTGGGGGTGGGAGGGCAATGCCAGACCTCCGGATGTGTGCCTCTGTGTGTATTTGTCAAGCTATGTGCTTGTCCTTCTCCCCTTTCACTGTGTGGTTTTCTGTGTGTGGTTTCTTAAGAGAGTTTAGAATCCCATGTGCTTCCTTTACAAACTATTCTGGCTATTACTCCCTTTTTGTTTTTTTTGTTTTTTTGGTTTTGTATTTTTTCTAACTTTTCCTGACTTTCCCCTCAGAATGAGAGTCTGACAGCGTTTTTTACAGTTGCTTGCGGGGCAATATGTTTGTTATTTCACTTCTTTGCCTGTCTTCCCGTGGTACAGTGAGTATTGTTGAGACAGTAGACATTGTTGATTCCATTATTAATTGTGCGCTGGGTTCATTCAGAGTGCACCGGGTAACCGAGGGGTTACAGGCAGGAGTAGTTGGGAATGTTGTACTCTCCTATGTCTGACTTACCGCTGTGTCAAACACACAAGGGTGTGCTGTGGCTCTCCTTTAATCTCTTGAGGCAACATGATCTTTTTATAGCCCTCTCAGCCTCTCGAGTAAACCCAGATTTATCTCCCAATTATCTAATTCTGCTATTGATATACTTTGAGTAAGCATTTTCCATCTGGGTATATGCAACATATTTTTGTATTGGATTTGACATTAAAGGTGAGGTTTTGTTTTAAAAGTGAAAACAAAAACACGAACAACTGTTTCAGACACTGTCCTCTGAGCTGCCCCTGATATGTGTTTCTGTGTGTTTTGCTCCAGCATGTATGGCTATCACATGCCCTTCTGGCATTTAGGGATTTTACTGACCGAGGGGCTGTCAACGCAGTGTCACCTTTCAACATGCACACACACACACACACACACACACTGGCGCACACACAAATGGCAGAACATAACCCTCCTCGTCCATTCTCCACGTTTAATCACAAACTCTTATAGATGCTGGGCAGCAAATGGGCCTTTTTATTTGTCCCTTTACAATTTAGCCAGAGCTCCTTTTCTAGAATGTTGATTCATTTCACAAGTTTTTTGTTTATTCATCTTTGTGGGTTGAGAAAGATCAAAGTTGATAGACATTGTCAGAATGGGGACACATTTCTCATTGTTTTTTTATAACACTGGAGCCAGTGAGTGCCATTGAGTTGTACAATTATATCAGGACATGCATTGGATGTGTAAATTGTAATAGCTTTAAATATTAGAGATACCACCAGTTGGACAAATACGCCACTCTGCTAGTGTTGGAGCCCGTTCCGTCGACTCATTGTGTAAACTCTGACCTCAGGCAGCCACACAGCCAGACTGGAATTCTTGCTAAGGAAGGGTGACCTGCCCTCCTAACCTCCCACCTTTGACCCTAAGCCATACAATGAAAGCCCCTCTGCCCCACCTCACCACCTATCCCTATCTGCCCCAGCTGTCACAGACACTCAGCACCGTGCTGCATACTGTCTCCCCATCGTAGGAGGAATAGCGTTGCACTACTTTTTTCACATAGTATTTGCCAGCTAGTTTTTTTGTTTGTTTAGTTTTTTTTTCCTCCCCCATGTTACGTGTGATATTTTTATCAATGGCCACCATCTATATAGTCCTTCCACACCCAAATAAATGAAAGTCTTTTTTCTAAAAAAAATAAGTTCAATGATACCTACAGTGTTTTTTATTTTTTGCTTTGTTTCTTTTTTTTTTATAATTGAGTACAGTATTGGTCTTAAAATGCTACCATTGTTTTCCCTTCTGTCTATTTGTAGGCATGAGCCATGAGCCAAAGTCACCATCCTTAGGAATGATCTCCACGGCAACCCGAACCACGGCGACAGTCAGCCCCCTCACCCCGTCGCCTCTTAACGGCTCCATCGTAGCCAATGGAAGCCCAGCTACGCAGTCAGCTCACTCTGGATTTGCTGCAGCCCTCCGTAAACTGGCAAAACAAGCTGAAGAACCGCGAGGTAAAGGTTATTAGATATAAAGACAAAACCTGCCATGTATTTTATTTGTAGTAATCTGTGGAAAAGTAATTCACAACAGAGTTGCAATACTGAAAAAATTGTATACTAAGTTATAGAAATAATTTACACATTTTAAAAGGTTTTAATGATTGTGTGAAGGTACAATATTAGAAGTCTATTGTTTAACAGACCACTGATTATGTCAATCTGTGAGCCTTAATTTCATATCAAACCTTTAAACTTGAAGGAAGATGTCCATTTTGCATCAATCTCAAAGTTAGAACATCTCACCAAATAACTTGCTGTCATTGCGGTGTCCACAGCCAATGACAGGCAGTGAAAGGTTGAACAAATTACAAGATCACTCACTCGTTCTGTTCCTGACAGGTCAGCCTTTAATTTGGCATCAACTCACCTGTGAGAGTGGTGCTGTAAATGATGCAACAAGCGCTAAAGTGAGCTCATCTCCAGTGGTTTCATTCATAAATTATGTGTGTATGTTGCTCACATCAAGCAGACTTGAGATTTAGTATATAAATGAATTATATTATATCACAAAGTATATACGAAAGAATTCTGTTCTCAAGGAAATGCCATCTTGTCATATATGATCTGGCTGAATGTTTGTAGCTGGTCTGCTAGTTGAGCTGGATCTATCAATAATTTAATTCAATTTTCTTTTTTTGAATACTTTATAAATCCCTTGCAGGAAATTATTCCTGTATTTTTACTCATCATGGATGAGCCATGAGCAGAGGGCAGCCACTTGAGCAGTGCCTGGGGAGCAGTCAGGGGTTCAGTGTCTTGCAGAACAATATTGGCTGGGAGCCTCATGGGAATAGAACCAGGAACTTTCGGTTCCAAGACAACCGCTCTTGGCACCTGTGTCCTGTAGCCCCAAGTACACTTTGTTGTCAATGAGGCACACAGATATCTACAACATTGATATTCATCCCTCTCCGGAAGTTTTAAAAAGTAGAGAGCTACATTACAAGCACAGAAAATTCCTAAATGTTTTTACACTTGTGACGGGCCTCTTTGCACTCTGTGTAAGCTATGTAATAATAACGATATCCTGGTGTATATATTTGTTCTCAAAATGAACTATGGAACTAAGCAATCATTTGACTTAAGCCCAAGCCATATTTGCTTTGACACAATGCATCGTGAATGTATTTTGAAAATAAACTTTTATTTGCCCAATTTTGATTTGATCTCTCCGGGTGGCCTTAAT